>NC_068426.1:34783870-34946370 GCF_023373465.1 Oncorhynchus keta | reverse complement strand
TCTACTCTATCCACATAGACAGGTGATGAATAGGTGAGGCGTGAATGGAAAAACAGAGTTGAATACTAAAACAGACTGCTGTGGTCCATCAGACAAGGCTGACATCTCAAGGCTGCAGAGACACTTCTTTACATCTCTGATTGATCCTGGATGATTATTCTGGGGACGTTGGGATGTGTGTGTAGGATGGGGGTTTGGGTGGTGTGTGAGCATTTGTGGGAGGGTGGTGTGTGTGTGTGTGTGTGTGTGTTTGTGTGTGTGTGTGTGTGTGTGTGTGTGTGTGTGTGTATTCGTGCATGAATTGGGGTGTGCCGTTTGTGTGTTTGCTTGTGTCAGTGACGATTGGGACATCTTGCAGAGGATGATATTTACTAATTGCAGTCTGTGTGTTTTCCAGGTTGACAGCTCATGTCGTGCCGTATCTGTTTGACAGTCATTTAGAGGCTAATGGTGTGTGATGTGGGGTGTTTTTGCAGCCATAACAAGGATCAGTACGCCTCATTTCACCTGTCCACTCCCTCTCTCTCTCTCTCTCTCTCTCTCTCTCTCTCTCTCTCTCTCTCTCTCTCTCTCTCTCTGTCATCACATCGCATCTCATCACCTCAGACCTCTACACACACAGAGAGAGAGAAAGGAGAGAGAGAAACAAACACACAGAAACATTCACATTTGCCTACCAGTAATGGGCTCCCGAGTGGTGCAGCGGTCTAAGGCACTGCATCTCAGTGCAAGAGGCATCACTGCAGTCCCTGGTTTGAATCCTGGCTGCATCACATCCGGCTGTGATTGCGAGAACCAATAGGGCGGTGCAAAATTGGCCCAGCGTCATCCGGGTTTGGCCGGGGTAGGTCGTCATTGTAAGTATGAATTTGTTCTCACCTGACTTGCCTAGTTAAAAAAAATATTATAGTAATTTGTTTCGTCACACTTTTCAATAGTACTTACAGAATACTTTCATAGGAGACAACAACAAAAAACGTCATCTTTGAACATGTTTTTAAAAAATGTATTTACCCCAGAAGGTGCTAATATGATCCCTGTTCCCTCACTCTGACCCTTCTGTTTGCATTATAACTTTGACTTTTGAATAGTTCATGTCACTTTGCTAATCCGATTCGGCCATTTTGGGAGTTGGGCCCTGGTAAAAAAGTATTGCACTTTATAGGGACTAGGGTGTTATTTTGAGATGCAGGCGGGATGATTCTCTTGTCATCGCTGGGCTGTAGAGCATAAACACAGAGACTAATGTCTCTGAGTCTACTGAAATCGCAAGAACTAAACTCCGAAGCCAAACTGAATTAGAGAAGTCTGGCCAGTCTCCGCCCTGTCCTATCACCCTCTTAACCAAACATAGCATGTACCCAATAGGCACAGATAACAATTCAACATCTATTCCACATTGGGTCAATGTCATTTCATTGAAATTACGTGGAAACAACATTGATTCAAACAGTATGTGCCTATTGCGTGTCTCCGTCACTGGGTCCAAACAACAGCAAACATTGTCTTGTACACAGCCAGCTTACTCTCTCTTCCTGTTGTTGGTCACTGTGGCTGTAATTCAAGGAAACCTAAAAAAGCCAAGTGTATTTATTTAGAAACTGTAAGGGGAGTCTAAAATCAAAATAATCTTTGAGCTCATCCATAGCAATAATAGTTGTGGGGGCGGCCTAGCCTATAAGTTAAGCCTCCAACATTTTCGTCAGTTTTTTTTAGTGTACCCAAAAACCATTCTGTGATGTTATGACTATGGGAAAATGAGCTATTGTATAAATACTGCAGAATGGGTTTGACTGAGTTCAGCCCTGGGCCTGGTGCACAGCTATAGTCATAGCTACCCTTACGACTGGGGAAAGGAAATAAGAACGGATAATGACATGAAGATAGAGAGAGAGTGGGGAGAGGGGGTGGGGGGTGGTGTGGGGGGTGGGGGGCGAGAGAAAGAGGGAGAGAGAGAAAGTAGAGATAGGGATAAAGAGAGAAATAAAGTGTAGTGGACAGGTAATATAAACTGATTGTTATAAACCTCATTGTTTATGAGACACATAGGTGAGAGGAAGGAGAGAGAGAGAGAGAGAGAGAGAGAGAGAGAGAGAGAGAGAGAGAGAGAGAGAGAGAGAGAGAGAGAGAGAGAGAGAGAGAGAGAGAGAGAGAGAGAGAGAGAGAGAGGAAAAAGAGTGCAAAGAGGGGGAAAGGAAAGGTTGTGGAGGGAGAGAAATAGAGAGAACGAGATGAGGAAGGAGCGTAGGAGAGAGGAAGTGGGACAGAGATGGAGAGAGATAAGAGAAAGTGTATGGGAAATAAAGAGAGATTGAAACTACGCCTCTGTGATTTCCCTCGCTCCACGCCTCTGCTAGCTCAGCATTCTGGGTGAAGAATTTAGATTTTTCATACATTTTCTAACAGGTAAGAATATTGCTCGCTCACTCATACTCACATTCTCTCTCACAGACACACACACTCACCAACTCACGTGTACACGCATGCACACTCACACAAGTGCGTGTAGGCATACCCTAACAAATACATGCACATACTCACCAAAGCAAAGTATTCCTGCCTGCAAACCTTGCTGTTTTGTTGACAACCCCACAAGACATACAACATTATGGCATTCTCCTGTGACACTACGGAGATTTTGTGGAGAAAACATGTGAACTTCTGAGATACGGGGCCGGAGGCATTACAGCATGGCTTTTGTTACAAAATTTAGTGTGCTGAAAAAACTGTCGAAATGGGAAGTGGTGTACGCAGATGCACACGCACGGACACAGGCACGCATGCACGCACACACACACACACACACACACACACACACACACACACACACACACACACACACACACACACACACACACACACACACACACACACACACACACACACACACACACACACACACACACACACACACACACACACACACACACACACACACACACACACACACACACACACACACACACACACACACACACACACACACACACACACACACACAAGGTAGCTAAACATCCCTAAGGAAGGTTCACACGCATGCATATCAAACCTTATGCACACTACTGGCACCAGGCAGGCCTTCAGTTAAGCATTAAGAAAATAGTATTTCTACAATGCATTCGAAAAGTAACCTTTGTTACGTTACAGCCTTATTCTAAAATGGATTAAATACATTTTCCCCACATCAATCTACACACAAGACCAAATACTGAGAAAGCAAAAACAGGTTTTGTGAAATTTTTGCAATAAATATATATTTTTAAACAGAAATAACTTAGTTAATCTACTGGCCAAAGGTTTTAGAAAACCTACTCATTTAACCTCTCTGCGCACCGAACCCGTTAGTTAGCGGGATGAAATTCGACAACATACGGTGATCGCTACATAAATAGTCATATTAAACATTCATGAAAATACAAGTGTCTCACATGTATCGAAAGCCTAGAATCTTGCTAATCCAACTGCGTTGTCAGATTTAAAAAAAGGATTTACTGCGAAAGAATACGACGCAATTATCTGAGGATAGAGCCCCATAAAAAAACAACTATTTCAACCAGCACAGGCGTAACAAAATCACAAAATGCAATAAAACAAATTGTTTACCTTTGATGATCTTCCTCTGTTTGCAATCCCAATGCTCATTGTTACACGTGGTCTTTTGTTTGATAAAATCCATTTTTATAGCCTAACACGAAACATTTTGTGAACCGCTTGTGTCGTGAATTCCGTCTCATTCCATTTTTTCGACGACACATTCCAGGTAAATAACCCACACAGAACGTGACTTTTCCAGTCATGTTTGGTTTGTTTGTAACACAACCAAACCTGATGGGTCATTTCGCGGGACGTATTGACTGAAAGAAACCGATTTGAAGACAACAAGTAATGACATCATTGTGCATCAAAGATATGACCGCTGTTTCGTTGATTGACTGTATTTTAACCCAATGACCACTGATAGTCTTGAAATCTAGCTGGGTAGATAGCCAATGAGCTGAGGTAAACGGCAATATGTAATGTTTATGTGTTGCAAGACCAACCCATGTAGTAAACTCCAGCGTAAAGAGGGTCATTCGCCATTGAAATTTCATACCGGAAGGAGCAATGCAGCGTTGTTTTGGTAAAGCGCATCTTCAGCTGTTTATATATCAATCAGTATGGTGACTAAGTCAGGGAAAGCTAAATCTAAGTCTAGATATACAGATGTACACACAATTCTAGAAGAAATTGATCGGGAAAGTGAGACAGAGATTGTTGGAGGATGATTCATTTAATGATTCCCAAATGGAGGAATATTTTTTGAACGGAGAAGACATTTTGGACTGGTAAGTTCTTCTCATGCTAATGCCGTTGTTTGAAATTAATAATATACAATATTATTTGTGATTTTTATTTTATTTTAGTAGCAACATATACAAATGTAATGTAATGAAATGTGAGATGCATGTATCTGCCGCCCCCAACCCCACATTAAATAGCCTATTTGAGGGGAGGGCAGGCCCACAACAATGGCCAAAGTGAAATGGAGACAGTAGATACAGCTGGTCTGTTGTAATATAATAAAGACAGTAGATCTAGCTGGTCTGTCATAATATAAATGAGACAGTAGATCTAGCAGGTCTATAATAATATATTCAACCTTATGTTCCCTGTACTCTCTATATATCTGTTTATTATACCTGTTGATACAGGGCTCATATGTGAAACTATTCTAACTGAACCTTTTCTTTCACAGTGAGACTGACTCCGAATGGGAGCCCCCAGTGCCAAGGTGTCCATATCCCACTGAAGCTGGTTCATCCAGCTCCTGCAACAAGTGGTGTTCATCTGCAGGCATGGATGTGCCTCAGGGCCAAAAGGGCACAGCATGGAGGCGTCGCTGTGTTCTTTGCAAAATGAAGTCCCCCATCTCCTGCACCACATACTTGGTGACCCTCTGCTTTACAGCAGAAAGAGACTGCTATGGCACCTGGCATCAGACTCTTCAAATAGCTACCCTATACCTTGAAGACAGCTTGCACACTCTTGGCATTCTTTCAACCAGCTTCACCTGGAATGCTTTTCCAACGGTCTTAAAGGAGTTCCCACATATGCTGAGCACTTGTTGGCTGCTTTTCCTTCAATGTGCGGTCTGACTCATCCCAAACACCCTCAATTTAGTTGAGGTCGAGGGATTGTGTAGGTCAGGTCATCTGATGCAGCACTTCATCACTATCCTTCTTGGTAAAAATAGTCCTTACACAGCCTGGAGATGTGTTGGGTCATTGTCCTGTTGAAAACAAATGATAGTCCCACTAAACCCAAACCAGATGGGATGGAGTATCACTGCAGAATGCTGTGGTAGTCATGCTGGTTAAGTGTGCCTTGAATTCTAAATAAATCACACACACTGTCACAAGCAAAACACCCCCACATCATAACCCCTCCTCCTCCATGCTTCACGATGAGAAATACACAAGCAGAGACGATTCGTTCACCCACACCGCATCTCGCAAAGACACAGTGGTTGGAACCAAAAATTTGGACTCCAGACGGAAGGACACATTTCCACCGGTCTAATGTCCATTGCTCGTGTTTCTTGGCCCAAGAAAGTCTCTTCTTATTATTGGTGTCCTTTAGTAGTGGTTTCTTTGCAGCAATTTGACCATGAAGGCCTGATTCACCCAGTCTCCTCTGAACAGTTGATGTTGAGATGTGTCTGTTACTTGAACTCTGTGAAGCATTTATTTGGGCTGCAATTTCTGAGGCTGGTAACTCTAATGAAATGCAGCAGAGGTAACTCTTGGCCTTCCATTCCTGTGGCGGTCCTCATGAGAGCCACTTTCATCACAGCGCTTGATGTTTTTTGCAACTGCACTTGAAGAAACTTTCAAAGTGCTTGACATTTTCTGTATTGACTGACCTTCATGTCTTAAAGTAATAATGGACTGTCATTTCTCTTTGCTTATTTGAGCTGTTCTTGCTATATTATGGATTTGGTATTTTACCAAATAGGGCAATCTTCTTTTTACCCCCCTACCTTGTCACAACACAACTGATTGGCTCAAACGCATTAAGAAGGAAAGAAATTCCACAAATGAACTTTAAGAAGGCAGACCTGTTAATTGAAATGCATTCCAGGTGACTACCTCATGAAGCTGGTTGGGAAAATGACAAGAATGTGCAAAGCTGTCATCAAGGCAAAGGGTGGCTATTTGAAGAGTCTCAATTATAAAATATATTTTGATTTATTTTACACTTTTTTGGTTACTACATGATCCCGTATGTGTTATTTCATAGTTTGATGTCTTCACTATTATTCTACCATGTGGAAAATAGTAAAAACAAAGAAAAACCATTGAATGAGTAGGTGTTCTAAAACTGTTGACCGATGTTGTATATGAATATTCAGACCCTTTGCTCTGAGACTCGAAATTGAGCTCAGGGGCATCTTATATCTAATTATCATCCTTGAGATGTTTCTAGAACTTGATTGGAGTCCACCTGTAGTACATTCAACTGATTGGACATGATTTGGAAATGCACACATCTGTCTATATAAGGTCCCACAGGTGACAGTGCACGTCAGATCAAAAACCAAGCCATGAGGTCAAAATAATTGTCCGTAGAGCTCAGAGACAGGATTGTGTCGAGGCACAGATCTGGAGAAGGGTACTAAAAAATGTCTGCAGCATTGAAGGTCCCCAAGAACAGTGGCATCCATCATTCTTAAATGGAAGAAGTTTGGAACTACCAAGACTTCTCCTAGAGCTGGCCGCCTGGCGAAACATAGCAATCAGGGGAGAAGGGCCTTGGTCAGGGACGTGACCAAGAACAAGTTGGTCACTCTGACAGAGCTCCAGAGTACCTCTGTGGAGATGGGAGAACCTTCCAGTAGGACAACCATCTCTGCAGCACTTCACTCCATTCCATCTGGCCACTCTACCATGAAGTCCTGATAACCTCTCCCTCAATATCAACAAAATAAGTTGATTGTGGATTTCCAGAGACAGCAGATGGAGCAAAACCCCATTCACATCGACGGGGCCACAGTGGAGAAGGTGAAAAGCTTCAAGTTCCTCGGAGTACACATCACAATCTGAAATGGTCCACCCACACAGACAGTATGGTGAAGAAGGTGCAACAGCGCTTCTTCAACCTCAGGATGCTGAAGAAATTTGGTTTGGCCCCTATGACCCTCACAAACTTTCACAGATGCACCATTGAGAGCATCCTGATGGTCTGTATCACCACCTGGTATGGCAACTGCACCGCCCGCAACGGCAGGGCTCTCCAGAGGTTGGTGCTGTCTATCCAACGCATCACCGGGGGCACACTGCCTGCCCTCCAGGACTCCTACAGCAGCAGAAATAACAGGAAGGCCAAAAAAATTATCAAGGACATCAACTACCCGAGCCACTGCCTGTTCACCCCGCTATCAACCAGAAGGCGAGGCCAGTACAAGTGCATCAACGATGGGACCGAGAGACTGAAGAACAGCTTCTGTCTCAAGGCCATCAGACTGTTAAATAGCCATCACTAGCCGTCCTCCACACAGTACCCTGCCCCGAACTTAGTCCCTGTCACTAGCCAGCTACACCTGGTTACTCAACCCTGCTTCTGCCCTCTGTACAGTACATAGACATGGAATCACTGGTCACTTTAATAATGGAACACTGGACACTTTAATAATGTTTTCATAGTGTTTTACTCATTTCATAAGTGTATATACTGTATTCTAGTCAATGCCATCCTATTCAACTATTGGTGTATGTATACTATTCAAACCTACGTATGCTACAGGTATACTACATATTCTATTCACATACTGTCCACAACGTATATAATGTGTAAACACCCAATAAGGCTGTCTTCTGTATACCACCCCTACCTTGTCACAACAAAACTGATTGGCTCAAACGCATTAAGAAGGAAAGACAGTCCACAAATGAACTTTTAATAAGGTACACCTGTTCATTGAAATGCATTCCAGATGACAACCTCATGAAGCTGGTTGAGAGAATGCCAGGAGTGTGCAAAGCTGTCATCAAGGCAAAGTGTGGCTACTTCAAATAATCTGAAATATAAAATATATTTTGATTTGTTTAGACAATATGGACAATATAAGGATAGACTATGTAGTATATATACAGCAATTACTAAATAGGATAGGCTTTGACTAGAAAACAGTACATACATATGACCTGTGTAGAACAGTATGTAAACATTATTAAAGTGACCAGTGTTCCATGACTATGTACATAGTGCAGCAGCCTCTAAGGTGCAGGGTTGAGTAAATGGCTGGCTAGTGATGGTGACTAAGTTCAGGGCAGGTTACTGGGTGGAGGCTGGCTAGAGATGGCTATTTAACAGTCTGATGGCCTTGAGAGAGAAGCTATTTTTCAGAGGCACTTGTACTGTCCTTGCCTTCTGGATGGTAGCGGGGTGAACATTCCGTGGCTCAGTTGGCTGAGGTCCTTGATGATCTTCTTGAACTTCCTGTGACACCGGGTGCTATAGATGTCCTGCAGGGCAAGCAGTGTGCCTTTGGCAGACCATACCACCCTCTGGAGAGCCTTGATGATGCGAACAGTGCAGTTACTGTACCAGGCAGTGATAAAGGCCAACAGGATGCTCTCAGTGATGCATATATAAACGTTTGTGAGGGTCTTAGGGGCCTGTTGTGCCTTCTTCATCACACTGTCTGTGTGGATGGATCATTTAAAATTGTCAGTGATGTGTACACCGGGGAACTTGAAGCTTCTCACCTTCTCCACTGCGGTCTTTT
The DNA here is from genome assembly GCF_023373465.1 of Oncorhynchus keta. NCBI lineage: Eukaryota > Metazoa > Chordata > Actinopteri > Salmoniformes > Salmonidae > Oncorhynchus > Oncorhynchus keta. Next base: position 34,937,603 of record NC_068426.1, on the reverse strand, counting down.
CGATGTGGATAGGGGCGTGCTCCCTCTGCTGTTTCCTGAAGTCCACGATCAGCTCCTTCATTTTGTTGATGTTGAGGCAGAGGTTATTTCCCTGGCACCACTCTACCAGGGCCCTCACATCCTCCCTGTAGGCTGTTTCGTCATTGTTGGTAATCAGGCCTACCACTGTTGTGTCGTCTGCAAACTTGATGATTGAGTTGGAGACATGCATAGCCACGCAGTCACTGGTGAACATGGAGAACAGGAGGGGCTGAGTACGCACTCTTATGAGTGTTGTTGTCTACCTTCACCACCTGGGGGTGGCCCGTCAGGAAGTCCAGGACCTCATCAGGGCAGGGTTCAGACCCAGGGCCCCGAGCTTAATGATGATCTTGGAGGGTAATATGGTGTTGAAGGTTGAGCTGTAGTCAATGAACAGCATTCTTACATAGGTATTCCTCTTGTCCAGATGGGATAGGGCAGTGTGCAGTGTGATGGTGATTACATCATCCGTGGATCTATTGGGGCGGTATGCAAATTGAAGTGGATCTAGGGTGTCTGGTAAGGTGGAGGTGATATAATCCTTAACTAGACTCTCAAAGCACTTCATGGTGACAGAAGTCAGTTCTATGGGGGCGATAGTCATTTAATTCAGTTACCTTCGCTTTCTTTGGTACAGTAACAATGGTGGACATCTTGAAGCAAGTGGGGACAAGAGAATGGTATAGGGATTGAATATGTCCGTAAATACTCTGCGCATGCTCTGATGATGCAGCTAGGGATGCCATCTGGGCCGGTAGCCTTGGGAGGGTTAACGAGCTTAAATGTCTTATTCACATCGGCCACGGAGAACGAGAGCTCACAGTCCATGGACGCGGTGATGGCCTGTTTCGGCAGCACTGTGTTACACTCAAATCGGGCAAGGAAGGTGTTAAGCTTGTCCGGGAGCAAGACGTCAGTGTTCACGAAGTGACTGGCTTTCACGTTATAATCCTTGATTGTCTTGAGTCCCCGCCACATACTTTTTGCATGTTATATTCCCTTACTAAGGGCATAACTGGACTGTTTGTACTTGATTATATTTCCAGTGTGTTGATAAAACATTTTCCTCAAATTTGCTTTACTAAACTCCCCAGCTACAAGGATCTTCAGAATATGAGGTTTCCATTTTGCTCAAAGTCGATTATAGTTCCTAGAGTGCCGTTGTGATATCGGCAGAGACTGAACTTTAGTGAGTAATATACTCGGAAGCTGTGGGAGGTATGCATGGCTCCTGAGTCGGACTAAGAGTCAACTCCAAATTCCTTTTCTTTGCCGGAGGCGTCTTATCCTCTGGGATAAGTGGAATTGCAAACAAAGAATCCAATTCAGGAAAGCTGTATGTCCCATCTCTCTTATATCCAAGTTATTTCCAGGTTATATGTAATAACGCAAAGGATGTTCTGAGCTAATAAGGTGAGAAGTATACAAAATTCGGTAAAGTTGCTTAAGAGCCATGAACTGGATGACCATGTCCATCATGTCTGCATGATGCTGATGACGACCCCCATTGCTGGTCTTTCTATGCTGCATGTTCAGCTGCAAACGGAACATCTCTCAAACAACTACAGCAGGCAATCTTATGAGGTGGCGTTGACTGGGAGGGCCTGTGACAGGGTGATAAAATAGACCGCTAATGAACTTCACAACCAAAAATCCTCTACTAGCTGTATCTGGAATTAAGGGAATTAGCCTAAGCTACATAAGGGAATTAGCCTACTATTTTATGAAGCTGGGTATTTTTCAATTCAACTTTACACATTTCACATAACACACATTTCCTGTCATTGTTGATGAAGCCTTCGGTGTCGTCAGGGCAGTAACTCGGGTCCCTTTCAGAGGCCTCCTGGTGGCATGTCCTTTTCGAGGTAGACTCGATTAAGGTGTCACAAGGGTACTTGTGTCGCATAACACACTTTTACTCTGAGGTCTCCCCTGAAAAGTTGTGAAAATAGCAAGTGAACAGTGAATTTAATTATTTTTGGAGGTCACTATACTATTTTAATCACATAGCTGGACATCCTATGATACCCACCTTTGCTCCTTCTGGTAGGTCCTGGCAGTCGTTCATGACCAGGGGATCAGTCTGGAACCCAACTGTCCACTTTGTGGAATAGAAAAACAGGGTCAACCGTTGTCATCATCCCTCAATTATAAACATAGCTTGAGAAATAATGTAATCTCGTTTGGAAGCTAATTCTATGCTTTACAGATTTAGACTGACTGGCTCCAGACTGAATTAGTTTCAGGATTGTGATTCCAATAGACTATGCAACCAACTGTGACATGTTTGCGATGGCCCTAAGTTGGTTTGAGTATGTCGCTGCTAGTTAGTACACTGTTGTAATCAGACATGAGTTAGCTAGTACCACCATAGCTGCAGTCAATATTTACTTGTGACCTAGACATCAATCAATCAATCAAATGTATTTATGAAGCCCTTCTTACATCAGCTGATGTCAAAAAGTGCTGAATGGAAACCCAGCCTAAAACCCCAAACAGCACGCAATGCAGGTGTAGAAGCATGGTGGCAAGGAAAAACTCCCTTGAAAGGCCAGAACCTAGGAAGAAACCTAGAGAGGTACCAGGCTATGAGGCGTGGCCAGTCCTCTTCTGGCTGTGCCGGGTGGAGATCATAACAGAACATGGCCAAGATACTCAAATGGTCATAGATGACCAGCAGGGTCAAATAATAATAATCACAGTGGTTGTAGAGGGTATCTCTCCTGCTGTCTCTAGAGAATTGAAACAGCAGGTCTGTGACAGGTAGCATGTCCGGTGAACAGGTCAGGGTTCCATAGCCGCAGGCAGAACAGTTGAAACTGGAGCAGCAGCACGACCAGGTGGACTGGGGACAGCAAGGAGTCATCAGGCCAGGTAGTCCTCTCTCTGAGGCTCAGGTCCTCAGAAAGAAAGAAAGAAAGAGAGAGAGAGAGAGAGAGAGAGAGAGAGAGAGAGAGAGAGAGAGAGAGAGAGAGAGAGAGAGAGAGAGAGAGAGAGAGAAAAAATATATATATATACTTAAATTCACACTGGACACCAGATATAATAGACTGACCCTAGCCCCCCAACACAAATAAATACCGGAGGCTGAGACAGGAGGGGTCGAGAGACACTATGGCGCCCGTCTGACGACATGGGTTGCACCTCGGGGGCTAATGTGAATGTTGCGTTTAAAGTAACAATAATTAGTTGGAAACAACTTTTAAAGTAAATTTGATGACATCAAAATATGACAGAGAGATGGCAATGTTGCCATTACTGTTGCTAGCAAAGTTGATCAATCATATCTAGCTGTGATAATGTTAGCTAGCTAAAAATGGCGGTCCCCTCAATCTTCGCTAGCTAAAGTAATATGTCATCTAAAGTCAATCTGGTGACATCACAATCATGACTAAAGGTTCTCCTACTAATTAGTTGCCTTATTTTGAAATGCTATCGTGTTTCCAAGCCAAATCCGAGTTGTATTGCGGTAGGGTAACGTCAGTCAGCCAGCTCGCTAGGTTGCAGCCTGCTAGTTAACGTCAGCTATGATAGAGACAATGATGATCCAAATATATACAGTACATAACCAGATGCATAACCAGCAGTCTATGGTCTAGCTACAGGTATACTCACCACCACCAGGGACCAATGAACTCCAACCAGCTATTCCGCATGATTAGGGTCCTTCGGCAGGGTATGCAAACCATAGTTGTTGGCTATGCATCCTGCTGGCAGCGTGCATTACATGGTCAACCTGTATGGGGCTTTTCAGTCTCAAGCGGCCGTGATCCTTCGAACGCGTTATTTGGGGGGCGAGGAAACAACGGAGGTCTACTCAATGAAGGGAAGCGAAGTGGGGGAGGGGCAATTTGCACTTGGAGCTTGGAAAAAGGGGTTGACAACGAGAAAACCTTCATTTACTCATTGTGACACACTGAGGTTCCAAACTCCGTTTTAGACGAGACTGACTTTATGACAAAATTTTAGAAATTACACTTTGTAGTCAATTTTGTAGTCGTGCCACATATGGCATTTTAAAAGGGAAGAGTTGGTTTTTAGGTGCAGTTGCTCTTTAAGTTACTGCTGCATCATACACTCTCTTAGGGACAACCTCTTATGCGAGCGTGTATAAAGAACTGTGTTTAACACTGTGATAATGCATTAAATGCTTTGTGTGTGTGTGTGTGTGTGTGTGTGTGTGTGTGTGTGTGTGTGTGTGTGTGTGTGTGTGTGTGTGTGTGTGTGTGTGTGTGTGTGTGTGTGTGTGTGTGTGTGTGTGTGTGTGTGTGTGTGTGTGTTCTGTGCAGTGAGGTGTGTCAACTGAACAGATGAATAATGCAGTAATAATCTGGAGACTCCAACACCCTCCACACACATCACGCCATTCAGAATCCTCCGGCGCCAGCCCAAATACAATCACAGTAGAATATGCTGCACTTACGTAAAAGACAGTGCACTGCTTTATCCTGCTATGCTTGTGGAACCATTGTGTGTGTGTGTGTGTGTGTGTGTGTGTGTGTGTGTGTGTGTGTGTGTGTGTGTGTGTGTGTGTGTGTGTGTGTGTGTGTGTGTGTGTGTGTGTGTGTGTGTGTGTGTGTGTGTGTGTTACAGTTGCCAGCTAACTGTGGTCTTAATCTTTTTTCACACTTCATCTTTGAGCTATAACTATAACCGAGACTTAACAGCTGTCCACTGTCTATATTAGTCAGCTATAATTATGACAGTAATGATCTGTGGCAGAAATAACTGCTAAACTCAGCAAAAACAGAAACGTCCCTTTTTCAGGACCCTGTCTTTCAAAGATAGTTCGTAAAAATCCAAATAACTTCACAGATCTTCATTATAAAGGGTTAAAACAATGAAGGTCACAGTTTTGAAAATGTAGGACACTTTTAGTATTCTACGTTTTCATAACTGTGACTTTAATTGTTTTAACGCTTTACAATGAAGATCTGGGAAGTAATTTGGCTTTTGGCGCAGTGGTCTAAGGCACTGCATCGCAGTGCTAGCTGTGCTACCAGAGATTCTGGGTTCGAGCCCAGGTTCTGTCGCAGTAGGCCACGACCGGGAGGTACATGGGGCGACGCACAATTGGCCCAGCATCATCCGGGTTAGGGAGGGTTTGGCCGGTAGGGATATCCTTGTCTCATCGCGCACTAGCAACTCCTGCGGCGGGCCGGGCAGAGTGCACACTGACCAGGTCGCCTAAGACGGCACTAAGGGAGACAGGACGGACAGCTGATCATCCAAGCAGCGGCAGACCAGGCGTAACAACACCTGTACAGGATCGGTACATCCGAACATCACACCTGCGGGACAGGTACAGGATGGCAACAACAACTGCCCGACTTACACCAGGAACGCACAATCCCTGGCGGTGTGTCACAGCATCATCGGACTGAGCTTGTTGTCATTGCAGGCAATCTCAATGCTGTGCTTTACAGGGAAGAAATCCTCCTCCCTCATGTGGTACCCTTCCTGCAGGCTCATCCTGACATAACCCTCCGGCATGACAATGCCACCAACCATACAACTCGATATGTGCGTGATTTCCTGCAAGACAAGAATGTCAGTGTTCTGCCATGGCCAGCGAAGAGCCCGGATCTCAATCCCATTGAACACATCTGGGACCTGTTGCATCGGAGGGTAAGGGCTAGGGCTGGTGGAAAAGAACTGGCAAATCTGGTGCATTCCATGAGGAGGAGATGCACTGCAGTACTTAATGCAGCTGGTGGCCACACCAGATAATGACTGATACTTTTGATTTTGACCCCCCCCTTTGTTCAGGGACATTATTCCATTTCTGTTAGTCACGTGTATGTGGAACTTGTTCAGTTCATGTGTCAGTTGTTGAATCTTGTTATGTTCATACAAAAATGTACACGTGTTAAGTTTGCTGAAAATGAACACAGTTGACTGTGAGAGGACGTTTCTTTTTTTGCTGAGTTTATACACCTATCATATGGTGAAGCCAGTGGAATAGTTTAGTGTAGGAACCGTGCCACTGGTAAAATAATAGGAATCTTACTCATGCAACCTGCATGCTCGTGTTGGGAGGGAATGAACACCCTATCCCCTTACATAATGAGAATGACAGAAAACAGGTTGTACACGACAGAAGCACAAACAAGACTCATACAGGCCCCATGATGGCTCATGAGGCTGCTACAGTCGCATCACTCCAATGGGAACAATTCACTATGACAAGGAAACAGAAACATAATGGCAGCCCACATAGGAGACAGACACCACAGCACCCACATACCCACGTACATAGATTGACACACAATAGAGGAGCTATGTGGGCAATGACAGTGATTATAATGTGGTCTTCTAGCAATGATTTTTTTATTCAGGGGCATCAGTGGTGCCTTTACTGTAGATTCACTGAGGCAGAAGATCAAGAAAAACTATGATTGTTTTCGAAATTTCCTTCAAAGAAAGACTAACAGATTTTTAAAGGTAAGGTATGCTTGATCCAACATGCGCAGCATTTACCATGAATGTGAACTCTGTGAACGTCTAGGAAAATGCCTTTAAAAAGTGCATTGTCGGCTGTATAGTGTGCTGCCCTATGAAAATGAGCTCCCCAGTGCAATTCTGTCACAGGTGTAATTAGTTGCCTAATTAACTAATGAACACTCCCATTGGACAATTAATGTGTCATATGGTTTCAGATGTGTGTATTTAAACCCCCTTATTTTTTGTGTTCTAGGTCCATGGGAAGTGCATGCAGTGGATCCCTGTTTGTAAAGAGCACATGGCTACTGAGGCTTTCACTAGGCCATTCCAAGATATTTAAATCAATCAAATGTATTTATAAAGCCCTTCTCACATCAGCTGATGTCAGAAAGTGCTGTACAGAAACCCAGACTAAAACCCCAAACAGCAAGTAATGCAGGTGTAGAAGCACTCAAGTGTTGCTTTAGCAGTATGCTTAGGGTCATTGTCCTGCTAGAAGGGGAACCTCCATCCCAGTCTCAAATCTCTTGAAGATTGAAACAGATTTCCCTCAAGAATTTCCCTGTATTTAGCATCATCCATCATTCCTTCAATTCTGACCAGTTTCACAGTCCCTGCCGATGAAAAACATCCCCATAGCATGATGCTCCCACCACCATGGGGATGGTGTTCTTGGGGTGATGGGAGGTGTTGGGTTTGAGCCAGAGTTTTCCTTGATGGCCAAAATGCTCAATTTTAGTCTCATCTGACCAGAGTAGCTTCTTCCATATGTTTGGGGAGTCTCCCACATGCCTTTTGGAGAACACCAAACGTGTTTGCTTATTATTTCCTTTAACATTTTTGGGATAGGGGGCAACATTTTCACTTTTGGATGAATAGCGTGCCCAGAGTGAACTGCCTCCTACTCTGTCTCAGATGATAATATATGCATATTATTATTAGTATTGCATATAAAAAAAAATCTGACGTTTCTAAAACTGTTTGAATGATGTCTGTGAGTATAACATAACTCATATGGCAGGCGAAAACCTGAGAAAAAAACAACCAGGAAGTGGGAAATCTGAGGTTTGTAGTTTTTCAAAGCTTGGCCTACCGAATACACAGTGTCTTGGAGTCAAGTTGCACTTCCTACGGCTTCCACTAGATGTCAACCATCTTTAGAAACTTGTTTCGGGCTTCTGCTATAAAAGAGGGGCTCATGAGACCTGTTTGAGTCAGTGGTCTGGCAGAGTGTCTCAGGCTCGTGATGCTCGCTCCTGGCAGAGTTTAGCTCTCGTTCCAGTGCTTTTGTTACAGACATAGGAATTCTCCGGTTGGAACATTATTGATGTTTTATGTTTAAAACATCCTAAAGATTGATTCCATACATCGTTTGACTTGTTTCTACGACCTGTAACGGAACTTTTCGAGTTTTTGTCTGGACGAAGTGCTCGCGCCTCATGAAGATGGATTACTGGGCGGAACACGCTAACAACAAGTGACTATTTGGACATAAATGATGGACTTTATGGAACTTTATGGAACAAATCAGTCATTTATTGTCGAACTGGGATTCCTGGGAGTGCCTTCTGATTAAGATCATCAAAGGTAAGTGAATATTTATAGTGTTATTTCTAACTTCTGTTGACTCCAAAATGGCGGATATTTCTCTGGCTGGATTGGGCTCCGAGCGCAGTTCTCAGATTATGCTTTTTCCGTAAAGTTTTTTTTAAATCTGACAGCGGTTACATTATTAATCACTAACCTTTGATGATCTTCATCAGATGACACTCATAGGACGTCATGTTACACAATACATGTTGCTTCTCCTTAAACAATGTTTTTTTTTTGCCACTCTTCCATAAAGCCCAGCTCTGAGGAATGTACGGCTTAAAGTGGTCCTATGGACAGATACTCCAATCTCCGCTGTGGAGCTTTGCAGCTCCTTCAGGGTTATCTTTGGTCTCTTTGTTGCCTCTCTGATTAATGCCCTCCTTGCCTGGTCCGTGAGTTTTGGTGGGCAGCCCTCTCTTGGCAGGTTTGTTGTAGTGCCATATTCTTTCTCTTTTTTAATAATGGATTTAATGATGCTCCTTGGGATGTTCAAAGTTTCTGATATTTTTTTTATTACCCAACCCTGATCTGTACTTCTCCACAACTTTGTCCCTGACCTGTTTGAAGAGCTCCTTGGTCTTTATAGTGCCGCTTGCTTGGTGGTGCCGCTTGCTTAGTGGTGTTGCAGACTCTGGGGCCTTTCAGAACAGATGTGTATGTGTGTATATATATATGTATGACACTTAGATTGCACACAGGTGGACGTTATTTAACTAATTATGTGAATTCTGAAGGTAATTGGTTGAAACAGATCTTATTTAGGGGCTTCATAGCAAAGGGGGTACATATGCAACTACCACAGTTATTTTTTTTCACTTCACCAACTTGGACTATATTGAAGATGTCCATTACACGGAATCCAAATAACAAATATATTTTAATTACAGGCTGTAATGCAACAAAATAGGAAAAACACCAAGGGGTGTGAATACTTTTGCAAGGTACTGTAACTATATTTTCAGACATTATACGTTTTAAATTTTGACAAAGTGGTTTCATTTCTAGTTTGTGCACTGTTAGCTAGCTAACGTTACGTATATGGTCTTATTAATTGTATCTCAGAGCCATTTGCTTGGCTAGTTATAGCCTTATGTTAGCGAGCTAACATTGCACCTGGTACCGTCATGATTAGGGATTATGGTTCATTGTTTAGCTAGCTAGTTACATGTCTTAATAAAAGACTCCACTATGCAAGTCACCATTTTGGGTGCGTTCGTAAATTTTGCCTAGCCATGTACTCCAATTTCAGAGCACTCTCGTCTGAGTGTGCCTGAGCGCAGAATAGCTGACGAATTTACAAACATTCAACACCTGTTGAATAGGGCTGGTGTCAGTAAATGTCTGCAAAAAAGCGTAATGCAATTCTTGCCAGCAGCACAGTTATTCACCAACGCTAACATGAAAACAGCCTAACCAGCTCTGCTCGGGCGAGTAAAACGGTCCGTTTGGGTGGGGGCTAAAGCTTAAGAGGGTGTGAATGATGCTGAATGGGTGTAGACCTTGGCTCTCCAACCCTAATCTAGCGCACCTGATTATAATAATTATCTGGTTGATAAACTGAATCAGGTTAGTTACAACTGGGGTTGAAAGGAAAACCTACAGGAGGGTAGGTCTCCAGGAAAAGGGTTGGGCAGCCCTGGTGTAGACAAGGAGCCCTCCAGTAGGTACCAACATATTCAAAGGCCATTTTCTCAAGTGCGTTTACAAGTTTATCAGCTTTCAAAAGACTTTCCCATTATTCCTCAAATGCAATGGATGATTTTCCATTTTGTAGCTGTCAGTGCTTTTATCACATTTTTAAAAAAATTCAAAAGCAAGACTGAAACAAAGCGATTGGTCACAAATATTATTTGTTTGAAATATTTGTTCTCTACTTCACTCTGCCTGCTCAACTCAGATTCCAAAGAACCCGTCAATTTTCCACCTGACAGTTCCATAAAGTAAGCACTAAACCTGGTTTGTTGGTAATGCCCAGAAAGATGCAAATCATACTTAAAGTTTACAACTCAAATGGAAGAGAAGAGACGTGTGTGGGACGTGTGTGGGCTACGCAGTCACGTGTGTGGGACGTGTGTGGGCTACGCAGTCACGTGTGTGGGACGTGTGTGGGCTACGTAGTCACGTGTGTGGGACGTGTGTGGGCTACGCAGTCAACAGCAACATTCACTGTCATATCCTGCCCTGTTAGGGTTAAGGCTGGGTTATTTATTAGGGTACTATGGCTTGGTATAGATCATTAATTCATGCACATTAGACAGATAGCAGCCTAATCTGAATATTTGCAATACATCAAGGACCAACATGTAAAAAATATATTAACAACCTTTTTTTTCTCTTTTTCACCTTTAATTATACAGGTAAGGCAATTAAGAACAAATTCGGATTTACAATGATGACTTGCCTCTGATGCTTGTTTACTGAGAGCTACTGAAGGTACTTTAAAAAATCCCTGAATGTGTTATCGCCAAAAGAATTGGCATGTACCTGTGTGTGTGTTAACTGTTGTGATTGGTGTGTGATTGAGACGTGCTCTTACGACGCATGTGTGCTAGCTGTACATTGATGTGCTCTTACCACCAACCATGCAGCCAGGTAGAGGCTGTGTTTACACAGGCAGCCCAATTCCGATATTTTTTCCCCAGTAAATGGTCTTTTTACCAATCAGATCTCTCACATCAGATCTTCTTCAAAGCTGATTGGTTTGGTATTGAGACCAATTATTGAAAGAAATCATCAGAATTGGGCTGCCTGTGTAAACGCAGCCATGGTGAGATAATTTTCTCTGCGCTATTCTATTATCAGGTCTACTGCAGCCACAATTTTAGATGTGATAAAATAAATTAAAGCGACAGTGTCAAATCACAGCTATGCCTTCCTTAAGCATGGCAGCAGAGGCTAGCATACACTGCTATCCCCAAATAAGGAAATTGCAACTGTACATTTACTTCCCCCTTAACACATGTCACACGTTCTCAGGGCTACCTGTTAGTGTGACTATGCCTTTGTTAGTGTGTATGTGATCATGCCTGATGAGGCATTATCCTCTCCTGTGTGTGTGTGTGTGTGTGTGTGTGTGTGTGTGTGTGTGTGTGTGTGTGTGTGTGTGTGTGTGTGTGTGTGTGTGTGTGTGTGTGTGTGTGTGTGTGTGTGTGTGTGTGTGTGTGTGTGTGTGTGTGTGTGTGTGTGTGATCATGCTTGATGAGGCATTATCCTCTCCTCTGTGTGTGACTAGTTAACCCTGTGTGCTACATCCTACTCCAGGGGAATCCCATAGAGAAACAGAGTAAAAAGTAATAATGTGGTTCTCTATTACAGGATGAGTCCAGATCAATCAAATCATGTTATATTGATATGAATGGCCATCTACAGACTAAATTACAGTATTACAGCCCTGACAATGATATTAAACAAGAGGACTGGCCAGACTCACTGTCCCTTTCTCTCTCCTAGTCTTTCTCTCACACAATCTTTCCTCGCTCTCTTTTTTTCCCCCTTTTCCCCCTCTCCTACATCTTTCTCTATTTCACAAGTTTAATGACCAGACATGAAATGGGTTTAGAATGCTTATTGTGTACATGGAATGGATGTGAGGATGAGGATTCAGCGGGGAAAGGAGAATGGACTGGATGTGGCCACGGGTTGCAGATGAAGGATCAAGGCAGGCGGGGTTGACTCTGTAGGGTTTGACTTAGAGTCTCAGGCAGACATCACTGTCAGGCCGAAGTACTTCGGCTGTGGTGAAGGCAACCCCCTCCCCCTCCCCCACACACCCCCGTTGGCCCACCCAGTTTTTTATTTCAGCTCATGAAACATGGGACCAACGCTTCACATGTTGCTTTTATATTTTTGTTCAGTGTAGTTAAGTGTTGCATTCACCAAGTACAGGTAACAGACAAAATAAAGAAAGCACCAACATAAAATGTCTTAAATGGGAATTGGGCCTCTACGATCCAGAGAAACTTTCATGTACCTTGGCATATATTCTACAAGTGTCTGGATCTCCATTGGATGGATGTGACACCATTCTTCCTCAAAGAAAGACACTTGTCTCTGGCGTCACTCCAGAATCTCCCGTAAATGTTCAATTGGGTTGAGATCTGGTGACTAAGAGAACCATGGCGTACAGGTTATATCATTTTCATGCTCATCAAACCATTCAGTGACCACTTATGCCCTGTGGATGGGAACATTGTCACTGTCAGCTCAATATTTTTATATACATGACCCTAAGCACGATGGGATGTTAATTGCTCAATTAACTCAGCAGCCTGCTTTCAATATACTTTGTATTTCCAGTGTTTCCATTGTTTTGACAATTACCTCTATCTCTCTTTCCAGTGAACTACCAAGAGAACAGTAAACTGGAATGTCCTGAAGATCTCCATGACATCGGCAATGGGAGATAGTCATCTTCATTCTGCTCCCGACCATTATAATGAATCAGAGTGTCTGTTAAGGATCCAATTCTCATAGATGACGTGAGATTACATGGAACCACTTGTCTCGTATTGAGCCTATTCTGAAGCAGCATCATGGCATCCATATTGTAACATCAAAAGAGAGATTGATAGTAGGAAGACCTGATGAAACCATGTGTGTCATACGATTTGAGAGGATCAAATGGTAGCGGTCACATGTTTCACTGTAAAACGTTCGACGCATAGTTTACAGATGGTGTAAATCTTCCAACTCTATTCCAAGGATATCTTCCAATATCTGCGTAAAGAGTGGCTGCTGTTTAAGTAGGAACTTTAATCAGAATTAACGTCAGCTCTCAGAACTCGCTGAACTTTTTGGATGAATCATTCTCGACAGTTAGGAGTCACCAAGTTCATCGTGAATGAATCCACTGCACTGAGAACACATGCACACAAATACACACTCAGCCCTCCCTGCTTGAGCTTGGGCCAGTGACGGTGGGGGTCTGTATCTGGGCAGTCTGATCTAAATAGGGTCAGCCACCCCACGGAGATGCTGTGGCTCAATACTAAAAGTGAGATACTGTACAGTAGCATCCTGTTTAGTCCGTACCATTAACCCTAACTGCATGGCCTCTAACATGGCTCTAAATGCTATAGTGTTGCCTTCCTCTGTGTGATTGTAATACAGCCCATGTTTTTTAGAAATATTTCCACACTATGAAGTTGGAATAATACTGTGAAATTGTGAAAATTATGATAATGCCCTTTTAGCGTAGGAGCTTTTCAGTCTGTTGTGGTGGGATGAAGTTCTTGCATGCCTGGTGGCGTTAAATGAGTTAATAGACCAATAAGAAAGGACGTTACAAACCTCTCTGCCAATATCAGATCATTTTCAGGTTTCCCCTCCCCACACCCAGACAGTCCTAGTTAAATTCTTACTTTAGAAATTGCCCTTTGCTAAGATGCTATTTTTGTTTCTTTTTGATCATTTTAATTCAGAAATGATTTGATTTTGAGATAAATTTTAAAAAATGGCTGCATTCAGCCTGTAATGTTACCCCAGCTACTGTAAGACCTGACCTGAGGTTGGGTAAGGACTTTCTGTTAAGTGGGTTTCCCATAGAATGGGCAAGTAAGTCTTAGAAAGGACAGGACAGACCTGCTTGGCTTTGAATGAGAATGACTATTTGATGGGGCCACAGTGTCTCCTGACCCCTCCTGTCTCAGCCTCCAGTATTTATGCTGCAGTAGTTTGTGTCGGGGGGCTGGGGTCAGTTTGTTATATCTGGAGTACTTCTCCTGTCCTATTCGGTGTCCTGTGTGAATCTAAGTGTGCGTTCTCTAATTCTCTCCTTCTTTCTTTCTCTCTCTCGGAGGACCTGAGCCCTAGGACCATGCCCCAGGACTACCTGACATGATGGCTCCTTGCTGTCCCCAGTCCACCTGGCCATATCTGCTGCTCCAGTTTCAACTGACCTGAGCCCTAGGACCATGCCCCAGGACTACCTGACATGATGACTCCTTGCTGTCCCCAGTCCACCTGGCCATGCTGCTGCTCCAGTTTCAACTGTTCTGCCTTACTATTATTTGACCATGCTGGTCATTTATGAACATTTGAACATCTTGGCCATGTTCTGTTATAATCTCCACCCGCACAGCCAGAAGAGGACTGGCCACCCCACATATGCTCTCTCTAATTCTCTCTTTCTTTCTCTCTCTCGGAGGACCTGAGCCCAAGGACCGTGCCCCAGGACGACCTGACATGATGACTCCTTGCTGTCCCCAGTCCACCTGACTGTGCTGCTGCTCCAGTTTCAACTGTTCTGCCTTGTTATTATTCGACCATGCTGGTCATTTATGAACATTTGAACATCTTGGCCATGTTCTGTTATAATCTCCACCCGGCACAGCCAGAAGAGGACTGGCCACCCCACATAGCCTGGTTCCTCTCTAAGTTTCTTCCTAGGTTTGGGCTTTTCTAGGGAGTTTTTCCTAGCCACCGTGCTTCTACACCTGCATTGCTTGCTGTTTGGGGTTTTAGGCTGGGTTTCTGTACAGCACTTTGAGATATCCGCTGATGTACGAAGGGCTATATAAATCAAATTTGATTGATTACACAGATTTTGATTGATCTACATTGGAATTCAGATGTATTCATGATGTTTATGCTCTTCCTGAGTACTTGCATGCGGGAACTTTGCATGTAGAGGGCAGTCCCAGGCTCCCAGACCTTGTTCTATCCTTCATTAGTTTTCATGGTGATGTGGGTTGACATTTAAACTTATCACAGCGGACCCCGGAGCAGCACTTCCCCTCGATAACCACAGTAACAGGGTAATTTGTTTTAATCAGAAAGAATTGGTTTAGAAACCCCAGCAGACCAGGGCCCTATCGCCTACTCAGAAAAACACCTTCAAGGACGTAGAAGGACAACAGAGTGAAGGACAACAGGAATGAACACATGCAAGTGCACACACAGATACAAACACACACACGCTCACTCACACACACATACACACAAACACACTCACACACACATACACACAAACACACTCATGCACTCATACACACAACAGTTAAGGATGCTCCCTCTCTGAAAGGACAATATGTATATGTGTGTGAGCTTGTGTTTGAGCTTGTGTTTGTGTTACCCATAAAGATTGAGTGTTGTCATTTTTCTTTGTTTTTCTGATCTTACGTACTCTTGTTCAAAACTAAAACAAATACAGTCCTCAAAGTGAGCAACATAACTGGCTCTAGTGCTGTTCTTGTGTGGACCAAAAAATGATCAAGTCTTCATTTTGAGCTCTTGTTCTCGAGACCACACACACTAAGGACTCTGATGCGTTACAGATTGCGTGGTATACATTTGTACTTAGCATTTGATTGAGAAGACATATGCAGCGTTGACCGTAAATGCAGTCTCGATAACGGGGGGATCATTGTCTTTAAATTTCAATCACGCTGAAACGCTGAACTTTCACGATATGGATTGAATAGAGCCCTAAATGTGGCCTTGGACAGGATCCTGAGGGATCTAGTCACAGAGGAACGCATGGTTAGAGGGCCCACACACACAACCTCCTGTGCCATAAAGGTCCAGACCTCTTGGCAGTCTGGTGGCTTCCGTCTAATACACTTAGAAAGCAGGAGGCTACAGAAAGTTGTCGACTCACATGGCATGTGTTGATGTGATGAATAACATAGATGTGTGCTTAGCGAGTTGTGTTTCAGGCAACATTAAAGAGATCCTTACCTCAGCTGTGTTTAGTACGTGACAGCAGCAACAGTGCCTAGTGAAAGTCTACACACCCCCTTGCACAGTCTTCACATTTTGCTGCTAAAAATGTCATCTAAAAAGGGATTACATTGTTTTTTTCCCCCTATAGATCTACACAATCTCCTCCACGTTTTCAAACTGATGATAATATATGTATATAGATCATTTCGTAATTAATAAGAAAAAAGAACACACCTTGATTGCAAATATCTTCTCACCCCAAAGTTAATACTTGGTGGAAGCACCATTACAGCTGTGAAAAATGTTGCATAAGATTCTACCAACTTTGCACAACTTATAGCAACATACCATATATCTATGTTTTTTTTCTTCAAAATTGCTCAAGCTCAGTAAATTTGGTTGGGAGTCATTTGTGGACAGCAATATCCTCACCACTCGGGAACACTTAGCACCTCTTGGAAAGTCATTCTGGTGTGTCTTTGGCATTCAAATGTGGAATTGTCCTGCTGAAAATGTTTCATTCTATCTATTATTACGTAATCTCCAGGTCCATGTGCGTTCCATTTCTTCAGAAGAGAAAGTCAAATGCCACGAATGACTTATCATCGAATAGATATGTGAAAAACACCTTGAGGATTGATTCTAAACAACGTTTGCCATGTTTCTGTCGATATTATGGAGTTAATTTGGAAAAAAGTTTGCGTTGTAATGACTTAATGTTCATTTTCTTACCCAAATGTGATGAAGAAAACAGAGTGATTTGTCTACACAAATAATGTTTTTGTAAAAACTGAACATTTGCTATCTAACTGAGTCTCCTCATTGAAAACATCTGAAGTTCTTCAAAGGTAAATGATTTTATTTTAATGCTTTTCTTGTTTTTGTGAAAATGTTGCATGCTGAATGCTAGGCTAAATGCTATGCTAGGCTATCAATACTCTTACACAAATGCTTGTTTATCTATGGTTCAAAAGCATATTTTGAAAATCTGAGATGATAGTGTTGTTAACAAAAAAACGCTAAACAAGATATTTTGTCACTTGAGAGCAAATATATTTATTTAATTTCATGATAAACCAAGATGAAGTTTCATACAGGAAATGCCCCAGATTTTCATGAATAGTTAACGTTCATTGCGTTATGCTAATGAGCTTGCCTAGAGAATTACACTCCTGGATACAGGTTTTTTTCGTAGGAGTTAATTTGGAAAAAAGTTTGCGTTGTAAACGTGATGAACAAAACGGAGCGATTTGTCCTACACAAATAATATTTTTGTAAAAACTGAACATTTGCTATCTAAATGAGAGTCTCCTCATTGAAAACATCTGAAGTTCTTCAAAGGTAAATGACTTTATTTGAATGCTTTTCTTGTTTTTGTGAAAACGTTGCATGCTGAATGCTACGCTAAATGCTATGCTAAATGCTACGCTAAATGCTACGCTAGCTATCAAGAATAATAATAAATATAATAATAATATAAGAATCTTACACAAATGCTTGTTTTGCTATGGTTGAAAAGCATATTTTGAAAATCTGAGATGACGGTGTTGTTAACAAAAGGCTAAGCTTGAGAACTAGCATATTTATTTAATTTAATTTGCGATTTTCATGAATAGTTAACGTTGCGTTATGGTAATGAGCTTGAGGCTGTATTCACAATCCCGGATCCGGGATGGCTAGAATCAAAAGGTTAATAAGAATGTCTCAGATGACAACCGAACTGATATCATATTCATTAAGTACCAACGCATATTTTCAACTGGTTGGATTACCAAAATATGCTTCCTTTCCCCCCAACTTTTGATGTTCCCCGACTCTCTATGTTTAACAAAGGCTTCTTCAGTAGAGTCAAGAGAGAAAATGGAGAAAGGTATTTATGGGGGGGTCTTAAACCTTGCCCACAGGCCAACTTCATGACACTATCACATACTAATTGAGTGTTTGTCAACTTCTGACCCATTGGGAATGTGATGAAAGAAATAAAAGCTGAAATCAATAATTCTCTCTACTATTATTCTGACATTTCACCTTCTTAAAATAAAGGGGTGATCCTAATCAACCTAAAACAGGGAATTTTTTCTCGGATTATATGTCAGGAATTATGAAGAACTGAGTATAAATGTATTTGGCTATGGTGTATGTACATTTCTGACTTCAACTGTATCTGTATTCCCAGTCATGTGATAGATTAGGGCCCAATGATGTGATTAGGGCCCAATGAATTTATTTCAATTGACTGATTTCCTTACATGAACTGTAACTCAGTAAAATCTTATTAATTGTTGCATGGTGCATTTATATTTTTATTTGGTGTATGACTGGATTGGAACACCCTTTGCCTCCAGAACAGCCTGAATTATTTAGGTCCTTCTACAAGGTGTCGGAAAGGGTCCACAGGGATGTTGGTCCAAGCTGACTCGACGGCATCACAGAGTTGCTGCAGATTGGATGGCGGTACATTCGTGCTGAGAACAGCCAGTTCCATCTCATCCAAATGATGCTCTATTGGGTTGAGCTCTGGGGACTGAGCAGGCCACTCAAGTAAACTGAACTCATGTACTGTCATGTTCCAAGCAATGTTTTTCCACTCCTCAAGTGTCCAGTGTTGGTGATTGTGTGCCCACTGGAGCCACTTCTTCTTGTTTGTAGCTGTGAGAAGGATGGACGAGTTGTGCATTCCAAGATGTCGTTCTGCGCACCACTGTTGTACTGCAATGATAGTTGTCTGTTTGTGGCCCGCCTGTTAGCTTGCACGATTCTTGCCATTCTCCTTTGACCTCTCTCAACGAGCTGTGTTCACCCAGAGGAATGCCTCTGACTGGATGTTAGTTGCATCATTCTCAGTAAACCCTAGACACTGTCGTGCACGAAAAGCCCAGGATGGCGGTTGTTTCTGAGATAGTGGATCCTCGCCTGGCGCCGATGATCATACCACGCTCAATGTCGCTTAGAATGGGCAAAACAAGTGACCTAACATTCAATCAAACAGTAACTGAATGCCTCGATGCCTGTCTGCCTGTTTCATATAGCAAGTCACGGCCACGTGACTCACTGTCTGTAGGAGCGATCCATTTTCGTGAACAGAGTGATGTACCTAATAAACTGTCTGGTGAGTGTATGTTGCCCTAAGAGTTGTGCAGGATTGGTAGAATCATTCAAAATGATTCACAGCTGTAATAGCTGCCAAATTTCCTTCCACCATGTGTTAACTCTGTGATGTGAAGACCTACGGAATCAACACATCTCTATATTTTTCATGTCACTTTGAAAATGTGGAGAAAGTTGTGTAGATTGGCAGGAAAAAAATAAAATGTATTTTTTTTTTTTTTTATCTTAGCAAATTGTGGCGACTGTATACATTATTTAAGCTGGTTTAATAATAAAAAACCCATCCTGTGAGATACACACTTTGAACTGGCAAGGCACTGAAAGGACTGTGTCCATACACACAAACATACACACACACACACACTTTGCCATCTGGTACATTCACACACACATAACATTGAGGCAATCTTGGGCTTGTCCTCATACCCTAGCATCTAGGACACTGATGCCAAACAACCATCATGTTGATGGCCCGGCCTCCTTTTTAACCACACAATTGAATATACTAAGTATTGAAGCAGTAGTGAGTACTGTGTACAAACCAGCAGCAGCAGAGGGAGAGTGATGCTCCTCACGTTCTCATCCCGTCAGCACAAGTATTAATATTACAGCCAAATGAAGCCTATACATCCTGTTTCCACAGCACTGACAAGACTGAGACGACCATATACCCATGTGCCTAAAAACATGCGCGCGCACACACACACACACACACACACACACACACACACACACACACACACACACACACACACACACACACACACACACACACACACACACACACACACACACACACACACACACACACACACACACACATGCCTATCCCAAAACATACACACACATGTCCCTGAAAATAAACATACATGCCCTTGTCCCAAAACACACACACCATTTCACACACATCTCACAGACACTTCCCACTGGGCACAGACGTCAATTCAACATCTATTCCACGTTGGTTCAGTGTACTTTCATTGAAATGATTTGGAAACAACATCGATTCAACCAGTGTTTGCCTAGTGGGTGTCAGTGACCCACACACTCACCTACCATTTCAGTCTTAGTGTAACATACCCATACTAACGGATTCATGGAAATAGTCCATAGATCTTAACCTAAAGCAGAGAGATTTGTAAGATGCACTGATGCATGGTACTGTATGACACACACTTAGTGAAACACATCAAATTAACACCTTCGATGCATTCATTTCTACAATAATCTGAAAGGCCACACACATCAAAACCAGGACAGTCCCAAGACCCTTCCTGGCCTATGTCTGAGGGTCGAGAGAGAAAGAGAAAAGAGAGAGCGAAATAAAAATGACCAAGATCCTTTTCTTTTTTTTTCAGCAACATGAAAAGGTAATCAGTCAACATGTGGCGAAATCCTGCACGGAGCCTTCACCGTGCGCTGCCACTTTAAGAGCGCATCAGCAGTAAGGAAGGAGGAAATAAAGACAGCTCTTTCAGCTCTCTGGGGAGTAGCTCTTGGTTGGCGCGACAGTTTGATTGTGTGTGCTATGCTGCAAATGTCCTTGTTTATTTTCAGCGTGTGTAGTTTATAGAGTGCTTAACTCAATCGTCGGTTTGACATACAAACCATCGGCTGGTCAGGCAGGACAACTGCAAGCCTGAAGGCCACAGCTAAATTCTCTCTTGCGCTCTCTCTCTCTTTCTTCCCTCTATCACTCCAGTGCTATACACTGCAGCAGACGTTCTATTTTTCAAATGCATTTCCCGTTGAAGTTCATTAGAGCTGGACTATTATTGCCCTGCCAGAAGTATTTGGGTGGACATTTTAGTTAAAAGGGAGGTTGCTTGCAAGTTGTGTATTGTTATTTGAACTGTATTGAGGTGGGGTGTACTAATGACATGTGGCCGAAAAGATGGTGGACATTTTTAAGGCCTCTGTTTTTTTCTATGAACACCCCCCACATTAATACCCTCTGCACTCCTCCACTGGACGATAATACAGATTATTGCAAATCCTCTGTTGATGACTGGGTTCTTTCTTGTAAATTGTTTCAAATTAAGTTTCTGTTCAATTGCTCTGCCATTATTATTGTAGGAGGTACACTTGGTGGGGTTACCCCTGTGCTGTGATGTGAGTTTTATAGGGTGTGTATTCTATTTTCTCTCTCCTGGCTATCTGGTAAACAGGCTACACGCTAGGCAGTCTCTTCTGCTAATGTGTGTGGGTCTGGTAGTGGTGTCTCTATTCTACTCTTTTCCTTTCGGCATGGTTAATACAAAATCTTTATCTTTACCCCTCGCTAATAAATACCGCTACAAACATAATGCTTTTTCTATAAACAGGGCATTCGTAAAGTATTGAGACCCCTTCCCTTTTTCCACATTTTGTTACATTTCAGCCTTATTCTAAAATTGATTAAATTAACTTTTCCTCATTGATCTACAGACAATACCCCATAATGACAAAGAGAACAGGTTTTCAGACATAAGGTCCCACAGTTGACAGTGCACGTCAAAGCAAAACCAAGCCATAAGGTCGAAGGACTTGTCTATAGAGCTCCGAGACAGGATTGTGTCGAGGAAGGGTACCAAAACATTTCTGCAGCATTGAAGGTCCCCGAGAACACAGTGGCCTCCATCATTCTTAAATGGAAGATGTTTGGAACTTCCACTCTTTCGCCTGGCCAAACTGAGCAATCAGGGGAGAAGGACCTTGATCAGGGAAGGGACCAAGTACCCGATGGTCACACTGACAGAGCTACAGAGTTCCTCTGTGGAGATGGCAGAACCTTCCAGAATGACAACATCTCTGCAGCACTCCACCAATCAGGCCTTTATGGTAAAGTGTCCAGATGGAAGCCACTCATCAGTAAAATGCACCCAACAGCCCCCTTGGAGTTTGCCAAAAGGCACGTTAAAAGAAAAACAAGATTCTCTGGTCTGATAAAACCAAAATGTTACTCTTTGGCCTGAATGCCAAGCGTCATGTCTGGAGGAAACCTGGCACCATCCCTACGGTTAAGCATGGTGATGGCATATGTTTTTTTAGCATCCTGGAATAGGGGTGTCATGACTGTCCTTGTAAGGATCCGAATGGGTGAGATCAGCTTGGCAGTAACCAGATTCTCTCTCACCTACAGAAACTGGGAGGAGGGAGCTGCTGTGGGGGTTGACACCTCAGGAACTGAGATCCAGAGAACCTCCCTCTCCAATTCGCTAGTCATCTTTGTCTCCAGAGTTTCCCGCCAAAAATAAATATGACGAAGTCCACGCAAAACTAGATGAATCTGACGAGTTATCTACAAACAGGGGCGCACAACTTAAGATGCATGTTGCTTTGATGAACAACTCTCAAAGCAATAATGTTCTAGTCCAAATGCTGCCGAGCAAAGACGATCAGTTAATGAACTCAATAACCAAGTTGGGTGACAAAACAGTGGAACTCATTGAAGTCGCTGACCAAATGATTGATGAGAGAACCGAAGTGAGAGACGGGAAAATTGATCTCCAAGCAAGCAGAGGAAATCGCATTACTGAATCTCTTGCTCTTCTCTCGCTCCTCACTCAACCTCTATCTGTAAACCATGACATATAAGTATGAGGCTGAACGGAGCCAGTGCAACACTCATGTGTCTAAAATAAGTACTCTAAGCACCCAAGTGGACTCTGCGATGAAGTAGAATACTTCCCTTAGGTACCATCTGGAGGAATTCAAGAATGGTCACGCACTACAACGTGACTACCCAAACAAGCAACCATGTTCACAAACGGAGCTCAGTACACAAAGGAGTGAAGACGACAGAAGGTTTCAGACTTTGCCTCTCAGGTGTCCCCCAGTCTTCTCCTCTTGGCCATTCGGCACAGAGTAATATGGCATCTCCTCGCCAACAAAATCAAAGCTTGGCTTCTCCTCTTGGCCTTTCAGCCCAAGTTTCCCCACAGGATGAAGCCAACCTTCTCCGCGCTCTTGGCACGGAATGCCTTGACAAAATTGTCAAAAACTTCTGCACCTTTGACCCCGTTCCAGGGAAGCCAAACGACACTCGGCAGACATAGACAACGCCTTGGATGGCTACCCGAACACTACGGGTACTGACAGGTTTTACCTGCTGAAGCGAACATCGACTAGACACGTAAGGTTCATCCGTCTACAACAGCAACACATGCAAAACAACTACACAACTTTCCACGGCTTTGAAAATAGAATTCAGTGGTTCTGCAACTCACAAACACAACTCGCTGGCTAACATTGTAAAACAAGCTCGGAATTTTGACTTTAATTTATTTTGGGCAACAGACATACAACAAAGTGCACAGTTTGGACCCAGACGATATCATTTGAAAGTATTCATTTAAACGCTTGTCCCAAAGTGGTCCTCGATGGAATGAAGACCCACAAGCATACAATCATAGGCTTCATTCAGCTTAGCATTGGCAACATATTTCATTAAAACCAGAAAGCATTCAAATAAAATCATCTTGGTTTGCCTGTAGCATTAGTTTGGGGCATCAAAAGTGGATCGTTTGGTCCCACTGATTTATTGGGAAAAACAGATAATATCTTTGCAGTTTTGGAAACGTCTGAGTTTTTCTTTCCAAAGCTGTCAATTAACGTGGCTGCAACATCTTTCATCCACAAATATCTTGTTTAAAGGACCCCTTTTATCAAAAAATGTAAAAGAGTGCACCTCTATATCTCGTAACATTAATGTTAAACCTGAAGGAAATACTGTTCATGTTTTCGAAAAGATATCCAGTGAGGGAAAATGATTTGATCCCCGCTGATTGTGTATGACTGCCCACTGACAAAGAAAGATCTGTAATGAGTTTTGAAGCTTCAAACACCAGGAGATTTGGTTGAAAGGTTAGAGCCAATTGACTAACGCGGCTGCTGGCAACTTGTCCAAAGGTACTTTTAATACATTAAGGTCCCATGAACAAACTAACAAAAACAAGAAATGATGAAAACTCAAAAACAGTCCTATCTGGGAAACAGAGACTGCATGCACAATCACCCACAAACACACAGTGAAACCCAGGCCACAAATCATGATTCTCAATCAGAGACAACTAATGACACCTGCCTCTGATTGAGAACCATACTGGTCGAAACATAGAAATAACCAAAACAAAAAAACAAACATAATCCCACCCAATCATTCCTTGACCATACTAACTCACAAAACACAGAAAATAAAATGTCAGAATCATGTGTTCCCAAAGGTGCGGATAACATTTCGGTAAAACCTTGACCTAGGGGCTGGTCTGGGTACCAACGCCAGGAACAGTCTGTCCAGCCACAATCAGTCAGGAGGTTAGAGACCCCACTTCAAATTGTCTTAGTCCGCTTTAGGTGTCTGCCTCAGATGGCAACACGTGGAAGGGAATGGCAGAACACTCTTCAATGACCCCACTGGACAGAAACAGAACCCTCCATTCAGGAGGGTTTTTAGAAGTCATGAACCATGATCTCACCTGGACAGAGGGGCTCAGGGGCTTATGGCGCCTCTGGGCTGAGGGGCTCCTCCGGCGCCTCTGGGCTGAGGGGCTCTGGCGCCACTGGGCTGAGAGGCTCTTGACTTCTTGCCTCTGGGCTGAGGGGCTCTGGCGCCTCTGGGCTGAGGGGCTCCGGCAGCGATTTCCGGACAGGCGGGAGGCACTCCGACATGGATGATCATGATCTGATGACGGGAGACTCATTCTGAACAGGTTGCGCCTACAGGGATATTTGGTACTTCTTTCCCGGCATAGAGCGGGTGTAAGCATAAATGCACATGACAGGCGGGACATTTAGTGAGGATTTATACTAGGCGCACGGAAGGGCCCGAGCAAAATACCAGCCTTGGTAAAGTTGTAAATAGACCTTTGACTCTACGCTACAGCTCACCAGTTTCTCCCCAGAGGTACATAGGTCGCCTGTAGACTGTCGGGTACCTAGTGCCTTACAGCTGTAGACTTATCATGCGGTTATCAACTTAGGGAGGAGACAACACAGCCTGGTGCGTAAGGATCTCCCCCAGATTAGCGGCAAAATGCCATGCTAGTAATTTAGCCAAGACCGGGACGCTATAGATGATTAAGGTGTGGAACAGGCGGGATCTTTTGTCTGTGTTCAGGCGGGAGGCTTTTACACTTAGGAAGCGATACGCCGGACAGGCGGGATGCTCCGGCAGCGGCGCCTGGACAGGCGGGAGTGATACTCCGTTCCCCAGTTAGTGTCACCGGAAGGATGGGCGCTGGCAGTGGCGCCGGATTAGGTCTGGAAATTGATGCCTGGACAGTGGCGCCGGACAGGCGGGTGATTCAAAACCAGGAGATCGCCGGACAGGCTTGGGTGGTGTGCAGCTTGCGGAATCCAACCAGGGTAAACCACCAGAGGGGGTCTACTACGATGACCTGACAAACCAGGACATCCCATGGTCACTTTTGACAGGTGGGTTGCACCTGCAGGGAATCCTTCCTAGATTAAAGCCTGGTGCGGGGGACTGCCACAGGAACCACCAGGCTGGGGTCAGACCTTCAGGAGGCTTGGTGTTAGGAGGCCCTGAAAGACCATAGAAGATGGGAGGCACTGGAGCTCTGTGCGCAACCTTGACACCACTTCCCCTGGCTGGACAACTACTCTAGCCCGGACCCTCCAAAGTGCAGGCACAGGTTGAACCGGGCTGTGGGTAAGCAGGGAGATCTAGTGCTTACTACACGCACCTCTCCCCTAGGCTCCACTCCCACAGTTGCCCGGCACGAGCGGAGCGCAGGCAGAGGATCTGAACTGCACCCTCCCAGCGCCCCGGATTAACAGCACGCAGAGCCGGCGCAGGATCCTGGGACCAAGACTGCGTACAGCCTCAAGACCCCAGCAGGCACCATAACGCCCTGGCTCAATGCCCAAATCGCAAATGAAATGCACTCAATATGCTGCTCTCATAGCGCAGCCTTTTGTTAACAACACTGTCATCTCAGATTTTCAAAAATATGCTTCTCAACCATAGCAAAACACGCATTTGTGACCAGTATTGATAGCTATCATGAACACGAGCATTGAGCTCAGGTTCAGCTGGCAACATTTTACCACAAAACAGAAAAGCATTCAAAAAACTTTGGATGTTTTCAATGGGCTGCCTCTCAGTTAGATAGCAAATTTTCAGTTTTTCCTGAAAGATTATTTGCCAGCTCCTCCATTTTGTGCATCACTCTGTTTACCTAGCTGCCTCCACTGTTTTCCAAATTAACTCCTAATATCCCGCCAGGATCTCCTCCCAGGTGTAGCAACCCTTGCCGTCCAATACATCCTCCCATGTCCATTCCTCCTGTGATGCTGGCCGCTGTTGTTGCTGCTGCTGTCAATCCTCCACGCCGTTTTCCGATTTTGATAAGATTCTGTAATGCAGTTTCTCATCTCTTCAAAATGGAAACATGCACGCACCTGGATCAGAGTTTCGACGCAGGACACCGGGCACTGGTAAATGTGTCCATGGTCAATCTTCCAATGATATACATTAAATACATGAACAAACTGCTGCAAAACAAGGGGAAATGTGAAAACTAAAAACAGTCTCATTCTGGCGCATTCACAGCCATATAAGAGACATTGGGAACAATCAGCGCCACAAACACATTTCAGTGAAACTTCATCTTGGTTTCGCCTGTAGCATTAGTTCTCAATCACAGATAATATCTTTGCAGTTTTGCCTCTGATTTTTTCTTTCCAAACCAATTACATGCATAGTCGAGCATCTTTTCATAAAATATCTTGTTTAAAACCAAAACATTTTTTATCCAAAAAAACAAACATAGACTGCCCATCTCGAAGAAGTTAACTCACGCCCTGAAATACTAACTAAACACAAAACACAGAAAATAAATCCCCTGCTGATTTTGTATGTTTGCCCACTGACAAAGAAATGATCAGTCTATAATTTTAATGGTAGGTTTATTTGAACAGTGAGAGACAGAATAACAACAACAAAAAGAAGAAAAACGTGTCAAAAATGTAATAAATGGATTTGCATTTTAATGAGGGAAATAAGTATTTGACCCCTCTGCAAAACGTGACTTAGTGCTTGGTGGCAAAACCCTTGTTGGCAATCACAGAGGTCAGACGTTTCTTGTAGTTGGCCACCAGGTTTGCACACATCTCAGGAGGGATTTTGTCCCACTCCTCTTTGCAGATCTTCTCCAAGTCATTAAGGTTTCGAGGCTGACGTTTGGCAACTCGAACCTTCAGCTCCCTCCACAGATTTTCTATGGGATTATGGTCTGGAGACTGGCTATGCCACTCCAGGACCTTAATGTGCTTCTTCTTGAGCCACTCCTTTGTTGCCTTGGCCGTGTGTTTTGGGTCATTGTCATGCTGGAATACCCATCCACGGCCCATTTTTAATGCCCTGGCTGAGGGAAGGAGGTTCTCATCCAAGATTTGACGGTACATGGCCCCGTCCATCGTCCCTTTGATGCGGTGAAGTTGTCCTGTCCCCTTAGCAGAAAAACACCCCCAAAGCATAATGGTTCCACCTCTGTTTGACAGTGGGGATGGTGTTCATGGGGTCATAGGAAGCATTCCTCCTCCTTCTCCAAACACGGCGAGTTGAGTTGATGCAAAAGAGCTCCATTTTGGTCTCATCTGACCACAACACTTTCACCCACTTGTCCTCTGAATCATTCAGATGTTCATTGACAAACTTCAGATGGGCATGTATATGTGCTTTCTTGAGCAAGGGGGCCTTGCGTGCACTGTAGGATTTCAGTTCTTCACGGCGTAGTGTGTTACCAATTGTTTTCTTGGGGACTATGGTCCCAGCTGCCTTGAGATCATTGACAAGATCCTCCCGTTTAGTTCTGGGCTGATTCCTCACCGTTCTCATGATCATTGCAACTCCATGAGGTGAGATCTTTCATGGAGCCCCAGGCCAAGGGAGTTTGACAGTTATTTAGTATTTCTTCCATTTGAGAATAATCACACCAACTGTTGTCACCTTCTCACCAAGCTGCTTGGTGATGGTCTTGTAGCCCATTCCAGCCTTGCGTAGGTCTACAATCTTGTCCCTGACATCCTTGGAGAGCTCTTTGGTTTTGGCCATGGTGGAGAATTTGGAATCTGATTGATTGCTTCTGTGGACAGGTGTCTTTTATACAGGTTACAAACTGAGATTAGGAGCACTCCCTTTAAGTGTGTGCTCCTAATCTCAGCTCGTTTCCCGTATAAAAGACACCTGGGAGCCAGACATTTTCTGATTGAGAGGGGGTGAAATACTTATTTCCCTCATTGAAATGCAAATCAATTTATAACATTTCTGACATGCGTTTTTCTGGATTTTTGTTGTTATTCTGTCTCTCTGTTCCAATAAACCATTAAAATGATAGACTGATAATTTCTTTGTCAGTGGGAAAACGTACAAAATCAGCAGGGGATCAAATCCTTTTCCCCCCTCACTGTGCACTATATGTACAAAGTCGCCATTACATTTAATTGTCAGCCATAGTGCTAGTTTGACCACCAGAAGGCATCTTTGAGAAGCATTTGATCATCTTCAATATTGGCTGTACTAGAGAATTTATATCCTTTTTTTGTAAGAACTCAGTATATGGGATTGATTTTAAGTGCCACTGCATATGTTCAATTGGTCATATTATCAGAATATAGTTCATTTCCACCCACCTTCTGATGTTCCCAGAATCTCTATGTTAACCAAGGGGTTTTCAAATGTAACATCAGTAGGGTAGAGAGAGGAAAAAGGGGGGAAGAGGTATTTATGACTGTCATAAACCTACCCCCAGGCCAACATCATGACACTTCCCTTCTCGGAGTTCAATCTAGTCTATTCTTCAGAGAACTATATCAAATTGTTTCCTGCAAACCCACACAGACTTGTTCCCTCCTGTGGTTGTCAATATTTCTCTAACTTACTTTGAAGCACACACACATATTAGATGTTTTCTTTCAAATATTTAGCATTACCTCAATAAATGAATGCTTTGTACAAGTCTTAACCAAATCGTTATTGCTTATCATATTCTGCAACATGTTTCATAATCTTCTGCAACCCTAGCGGTTTCTCCCCTCCCTTGGTGGGGAGACGTCCTTCCTTTTATCAGTTTCACAGTTGTCACAATACATTGAGTGGTTGTTTTAACTTCTTAATTTCTCTCTCACTATTCAAGCGATCAACTCACTAATGGATGAAGATGCGCTCGGCAAAGGCCATCAAAATTGCTACAGAAAAAAGGAAGAAGATCAAGCAAGCCGAGTCCCAAGCATCCCATCGAAGCGGTTGGCTAGCCTTTCTTTAAAGGAGCATCGTACAGAGTGAGCAACAGTAGAAGAGACGGGTCCGGATCCCTTTCAGACAATCAGAGCCTTACCGGCGTTCCGCTGAAAGGCCCATCACCCTTCCTATGGAGCACTGTTTCTGACAGAGATCCACGTCAAACGAAGGCATTTAAACGTAAATACATTCATGATTTCTAAGTCCAAATGGGCTGCACTTCATGTGCAAAGTCTATGATTACTGTGAGAATAGTTTCGAAAATGTATCAATGATAGTGTCTCTTTTTCTCTCTCTCTCTCTCTCTCTCTCTCTCTCTCTCTCTCTCTCTCTCTCTCTCTCTCTCTCTCTCTCTCTCTCTCTCTCTCTCTCTCTCTCTCTCTCTCTCCCACTCCATGTCGTTGTGTAAAAAGCCATCATATTGTGTCAGTCCACTAGGGACCTTTTCCTAATGTATTAAGTGTGTATGTTTATTCTGTGTTATTATTTAGTTTGCTAGTAAATAAATACCTACATCTATTTGTGTAGTACTGAATCATAAGTAATGCTGGGGCTTTTGAAGATGCAGGAGGTTACGACTGTTCCGAATGAGGTTATGATTAATTCATTGACTGTTTTGTGGATATCAAATCAAATGTATTTATATAGCCCTTCGTACATCAGCTGATATCTCAAAGTGCTGTACAGAAACCCAGCCTAAAACCCCAAACAGCAAACAATGCAGGTGTAGAAGCATGGTGGCTAGGAAACTCCCTAGAAAGGCCTAGGAAGAAACCTAGAGAGGACCCAGGCTATGTGGAGTGGCCAGTCCTCTTCTGGCTGTGCCGGGTGGAGATTATAACAGAACATGGCCAAGATGTTCAAATGTTCATAAATGACCAGCATGGTCAAATAATAATAATCACAGGCAGAACAGTTGAAACTGGAGCAGCAGCACGGCCAGGTGGACTGGGGACAGCAAGGAGTCATCATGTCAGGTAGTCCTGAGGCATGGTCCGAGAGCTCAGGTCCTCCGAGAGAGAGAAAGAAAGAGAGAATTAGAGAGAGCATACTTAAATTCACACAGGACACCGGATGGGACAGGAGAAGTACTCTAGATATAACAAACTGACCCTAGCCCCCCGACACATAAACTACTGCAGCATAAATACTGGAGGCTGAGACAGGAGGGGTCAGGAGAGACTGTGGCCCCATCCGATGACATCCCCGGAAAGGGCCAAACAGGAAGGATATAACCCCATCCACTTTGCCAAAGCACAGCCCCCACACCACGAGGGATATCTTCAGCCACCAACTTACCATCCTGAGACAAGTCCGAGTATAACCCACAAAGATCTCTGCCACGGTACAACCCAAGGGGGGGTGCCAACCCAGACAGGAAGATCACATCAGTGACTCAACCCACTCAAGTGACGCACCCCTCCTAAGGACGGTATGAAAGAGCCCTAGTAAGCCAGTGACTCAGCCCCTGTAATAGGGTTAGAGGCAGAAAATCCCAGTGGAAAGAGGGGAACCGGCCAGGCAGAGACCACAAGGGCGGTTCATTGCTCCAGAGCCTTTCCGTTCACCTTCACACTCCTGGGCCAGACTACACTCAATCATATGACCCACTGAAGAGATGAGTCTTCAGTAAAGACTTAAAGGTTAAGACCGAGTTTGCGTCTCTCACATGGGTAGGCAGACCATTCCATAAAAATTGAGCTCTATAGGAGAAAGCCCTGCCTCCAGCTGTTTGCTTAGAAATTCTAGGGACTATTAGGAGACCTGCGTCTTGTGACCGTAGCATACGTGATAGGTAAAGACCTTTTAGAGTTTAATTCGGGAGATGGTAACTCTTTAAACAACCACTCTCGTTGTGCCCCAAATTCCTAATTGTTACATGATTAATTTAATCGGGTAACAATTTAAGCACAGTTAGTTGATTAGATAAATAACAGTCATAAGATTAATGAAAGTAAAGTCACGACAGGGGACAAGTCAGGATCAAGGTAAAGATAAACAAGGCAAAGTACAGAGAGATCCTTCATGAAAACCTGCTCCAGAGCACTCAGGACCTCAGAATAGGGCAAAGTTCACCTTCCAACAGGACAACGACCCTAAGCACACAGCCAAGACAATGCAAGAGTGGCTTCGGGACAAATCTCTGAATGTTGTTGAGTGGCCCAGCCAGAGCCCGGACTTGAACCCGATCTAATATCTCTGGAGAGACCTGAAAATAGCTGTGCAGCGACGCTCCCCATCCAACCTGACAGAGCTTGAGAGGATCTGCGGAGAAGAATGGGAGAAACTCCCCAAATATAGGTGTGCAAAGCTTGTAGTGTCATATGCAAGACGTTTCGAGGCTGTAATCGCTGCCAAAGGTGCTTCAACAAAGTACTGACTAAATTATCTGAATAATGTGATATTTAAGTGTTTTATCTTTAATATGTTTGCAAAAATGTGAGAAAAAAACAATCGTTTTTGCTTTGTCATTAGGGGTTATTGTGTTTGGATTGATGAGGGAGAACATGTTTGTTTTTTATCCATTTCAGAATAAGGCTGTAATGTAACAATGTGGAAAAGTCAAGGGGTCTGAATACTTTCCAAATGCACTGTAAATACCGTAGAATTTTTATTTATTGAATTTTGTACAATACACCAGCTTGTTCAGTCATGGACATTCATGAAAACACATAAATAAAGATATTATTATGGGTTTGTTGGTTCACACGGAATTTGAGAATATGCATTCATAGGCATGCATTCTGTAAAACATGCAACCACATACACACAAACACACACACACACACAGAAAGGACTCAGCATTGTCTTGTCTCCAGGTAGTGCCTGGGCAATTAGAGTCTGTTTTGTGTCTTTCATCCATTTCACAGAATAGCTTTAACATTTTTTCCTGCTGTAGTATTCCCATTCCGGTTTTCCGGTTGTAGCCCTAGATGTGCACAGCACTACCATGCTTTTCCCAGGAGGAGGTAGAATGTTCCTGGGATCACAGCAGAGGATACACTCCTCCTCATTGCTCTGGGTGGTGGTTAACTCCACAGGGAATATTGAGAGGAGAGGACACTCCATACATCACAACACAGAACACACACCCCAGGCTAGAGAGACCGAGAGTGTGTGTGTGTGTGTGTGTGTGTGTGTGTGTGTGTGTGTGTGTGTGTGTGTGTGTGTGTGTGTGTGTGTGTGTGTGTGTGTGTGTGTGTGTGTGTGTGTGTGTGTGTGTGTGTGTGTGTGTGTGTGTGTGTGTGTGTGTGTGTGTGTGGTCTTGTGAGTTACTCATGCTCTCATCTTTATCTCAGATATAAAAAAAAAAACACCATTAGAGATTTCCTCTGTTCCAGTAAAACCCGTAGGCCATCACACAACAAACACACACAGTATTTAATAACTACTACTGCAGATCCTCTCTAAACCCAACATATTACATTACTGAGGCATTGGTCATATCAAAAACCCATATTTCACTTTTCATGTGTTTACATTCATTTCATACTCATAGTAAAACATAAAGGTGCATTTCTGACACTGAACACAAGACACAAATACAGCTGGGTTGTCCCCTATAAAACATGTCCGTCCCAGTGTATGAGTTCACGACAGAGGCCAGTCGCCATGCAAGGTGTAAAGCAACGCTTCCCAAACTCGGTCCTCGGGACCCCAAGGGGTGCACATTTGGGTTTTTGCCCCAACACTACACAGCTGATTCAAATGATCAAAGCGTGATGATTAGTTGATGACTTGAATCAGCTGTGTAGTGACAGGGCAACAACAACACAAACTGCACCCCTTGGGGTCCCGAGGACCGAGTTTGGGAAACACTGGTGAAAAGGATGTAAGGTTCTTTGTCTGTCTGTCCTTGGACACCTGGACAAACTCCCTTCACACACTACAAGTTCTTGAACACAGAGAACTCCAGGAACACATTCCACTGCACACGTTCTACCACACATTCTCCTGCCCAATCTGTGTCCTTGCGGTGGACAGTACCTGGTAATGTCTAAGAACACTCTCCTGATACTGCGTCCTTGTAGTTCAGAGTTGCCAGTCACAAGGCTAGAGGTAATGGCTGTGGGAATCCAGATATACAGACAGACAAATTATTCAACAGAGAGCAGCCTTGGTTTGCTTGTATAGAGAAAGATGCAAGCAGTGATATACTTAAGCAATAATGCACAAGGAGGTTTGGTATATGGCCGATATACCATGGCTGAAGGCTGTTCTTATGCAAGACGCAACGCGGGGTGCCTGGATACAGCCCTTAGCCGTGGTATATTGGCGATATATCACAAACCCCCAAGGTGCCTTATTGCTCTTATAAACTGGTTACCAACATAATTACAGCAGTGCAAAATAAATGTTTTGTCATAACCATGATATACCACGGCTGTCAGCCAATCAGCATTCAGGGTTCGAACCACCCAGTTTATAATGTAAATTGAGCAACATGTCCTCATGACTGATGGCCCTGTTTTGTTCCGATCAAGTTTTTTTTTCAGGTATATTGCGTCCCTCCCTCCCCTCCTCTCCCACTGCCCCCAATGGGAACATCAGAGCATCTTGATCTACTCCAGCATCCCATAGTTCAGCCTTTTGTTAATCTGATCTAACGGAATGTTCAGCAAAGGACGGACTCAGCAGATTGTCTGTGGTTTCTTACACAAGAAAGCTAAAATCTATCCTTACAGTATATCCACTCTGGAAGTCATTGTCCTTAGTGTCCTTACACAGCATATACTCTAAAATAAGGTGTCCCTTCTACAGTATCCACTCTAGAAGTTTGTCCCCTTGGTGTCCCTACAGAGGATCTTCTTGAAGGCCTTCCTGAAGTCCTGGTTGAAGATGGTGTATATGACAGGATTCAGACAGGAGTTGCAGTAGCCAATCCAGAAGAAGAACTTGAAGAGGGGATCAGGGAGAGAGCAGGTCTCAGGACAGATGGCCTGCAGCGAGTAGGAGAAGAAGAAAGGGAACCAGCAGATGACAAACACCCCGATTACCACAGCCAGGACAAACGTGAAGCGCTTCTCGCGATTCACCATGGCCTTGCGCCGAGACATTGGCGTGACCTGAGCCTTCCCTGGCCTGTCAAAGGCCAGCTCTGTGCTGGTGGGTGTGGCAACAGTCTTTTTGAACTTGTGAGAGGTCAGAGAAGAGAGAGGTTGAATTTTTAACCCTGCACCTCCAGACTTTGACCCTCCATTATTCTTAACTGTCCTGTTCCCTCCCTCCCCCTTTCTTTTTCCACTCATCTCTGCCTCTGCCTCGGAGCCAGAGCTGAAGCTGTCATCATTGGTGGTGTTTCTCTGTCTCTTCTCCTGTCTCTCACCCTGTCTGTGGGTCTCCCCAGGTTGGGTTTCTGCAAGGGGGAGTGTGGGGGAGAGAGCTATGGTGGGTGAGGGAGGCTGGGGTGAGGTGGGGACAGAGGTTGGTGAAGAAGGCTGGGTCTGTGGTTGTGGTTCAATCTGTGGGCCGGTAGGGGTCTTGGCCTGGGTCTCGCTCTGGGGAGGAGGAGATGGGGGGGAGGAGACAGGGAGACTCTTCGAAGGTACGGCATCCTTGGATTGTCCGTTTGCTTTCCCTCCCTCCCCTCTGTTGTGCTGTAGTTGGCTGAGGGGCTTGGGCTGGGGGGTAATGACAGGTCCAGGTGCGTGGGCTGTTGGAGTGTTGCTAGACGCGTTGCCGGGAGTTGTGTTAAGGTTGGGTTTTTCCCCTGGCGGACATCTTGTGTGTTGCTTGGCAATCTGATAGATCCTGATGTAGACCCCGATCATGATGAGACACGGGGCGAAGAACGAGCCGATGGTGGAGTAGAGAATATACCAACGCTCGTTGTTCAGCTCACACACCTCCACCCCTCCCTCGCTCTTATCCAGGGAGAGGAGGGGAGGGAAGGAGATGGCGGCCGAGAGAAGCCAGACCACCACGATGGCCGCCTTGATGCGCGCGGGGGTTCGTTGGGCGCCATAGGACACGGGCCGGGAGATGGACAGGTAGCGGTCCAATGAGATGGCACAGAGGTGAGCGATGGAGGACGTGCAGAAGAGGACATCCAACGCCAGGTAGATCTCACACCACAGTGAGCGGAACGCCCAGTATCCCTGGAGCTCATTGGCCAGAGAGAAGGGGATGATGAGGGTAGCCACCAGGATGTCAGCTGCGGCCAGCGAGACCAGGAAGAGGTTCTGTGGGCCGCGGAGCGAGCGCGAGGTCAGTACGGCGATGATGACCAGGATGTTGCCCACGATGGTGAGGATCATCATGAGGGTGATCGCGGTGGCGAACAACGCAGTGGCCTCTGGGGAATAGGGTGCGGTTCGCAGTACTGTCTGGTTGCAGGGGGTGGGGCCAAAGGTGAAGCTGATGTTCAGGTTCACCCTTGGCCCTGACAGGCATGTAATATCTGGAATCATGGCCATGACGATGCCAGCTGAAGCTAGAATTTTGGAGAAAACTCAAACTCACAGGGACAGCGAATTCTGTTTAGAGTGAGTGAAGGTGAAAGTAGAGATAGGTTTCTGTTATCTGCTAGCTTAATCCCTTGAGGAAGACTTGTTGTCCAGTGAGAGTGCAGTAAATGGAGGGGCTCTGACGCAGAAACAGAGACATGGCTGTTAGGCTCAAGAGGCGTCCACTTGGAACTTTACGCACTAGATGATTGAATTAAAATGAGAGAGAAAAAAAAGATTGTACCGCTTTGCCCAAGGCATCACCGAGACTAACAACTTTGCCCGTGTGAAAATATCATTTTGTTCCTCCAGTCACGCACTTTCTCTTTCATGTCTCTTTTCAACATCCAGGTGCGGATATATCCACTAAATCGTTATTGGATATTCAAATAAATAATTACTTCATTAATCTAATTTAATCAGGCAATTAAATGACTAAGTATCTATTAACTAACACACACACAGCTGATGCTTGGATAGTTATTCTTCTGGGGAAAATTATTAAATTGCTTGAACAAGCGCTAGAAAAATGTGTCATCCAAACGTAGTGCTTGAAGCAGTAAAGGTCCTTCAGGCAATCCATAGACCGTGTTCTATTTAAATTCAATTCATTGAAGTAAAACGTCCTTAATTATAGCCTACCATGAAATCGGAACACTCCCCGAATCTCACCAGCGCAATGAAGCGCACCAGGATGCAGAGACGCATGGAATGATACTTGGGCTGATGAAATGCCTTTTAAAAAGTTGCTATTCATTCACATTCGTAGTGAAACCATATCACGCAATAGAGACAGTTTGAATATGTAAAAAGTCACCCAACAATCTGCGCTCCTCAGCTTCCATCTGTCCAAAAGGACTAGGTGCCGAAACGAGACCCGCACTGAGCCGTCATCGTCAATAGATAAGCAATGAGTCCGAGAAGACTTCAGCCACAAACATCAGATCAGTTAATTAAATTGTAGGGAGAGAAAAAACAAACATATTCCTTTATCTTTCGATTGTTTGATATAGGGTATAGGCCTATGCTTTATAGTTCCTCTGAGCGCTGTGCAAGACTGGAATACAAAGGGTGATGAAAACACCTCACTGATTACATGATGATAATGTAATCATATTTATCCCCATTATACTGAATTATTCCTCTCTTTTTTCCCGGTCTTTGATTATGCGCAACTCGACCAGGTCCACATTCTGTCAATGACGCACCGATAACAATAAAGACGAACTTATTTCTGATTCAACTTCATTTTTCCTTCAATAGTGGTTGAATAATGAGCATATCTTGCGTATCCAGTTTGATGTTACTTTTTCTTTCACAAAGACGCACCGGCTTCGTGCCCCGTCCAACTGAGCTCCGTTAACTGCCCGAGCCGGGTTAATAACCGCGCCTCGATCTCCGCCCGTCTAACAGAAATGATGTCACGCAGCGTCAGGCAGTGGACCCTGTGACCATCACTGAGACATACACTCTACACACACACACGCCTACGATGCCAATGCAACCAGTGCGACACAGCCTGTTGAGGTGCAGAGTTGAGATAGCTGTATTGATCTGGCTGGTAGTGTGGTTTAAGATGGGATGGCAGCAGTGGAGGCTGCTGAGGGGAGGAAGGCTCATAATAATGGATGGAATAGAATGGCTGGAATGGAGTGAATGGAATAATATCAAGCATGTGTTGGATGCCAGTCCACGGACTCCATTCCAGCTATTATTATGAGCCGTCCTCCCCTCAGCAGCCTCCACTGGAGGGCAGAGGGCATGAGAAAAGACATCATATCTCCTGTCTTCCTCCCTGAGACAGAGAAGAGAGAGAGAGAGAGAGAGTGTGTGTGTGTGTGTGTGTGTGTGTGTGTGTGTGTGTGTGTGTGTGTGTGTGTGTGTGTGTGTGTGTGTGTGTGTGTGTGTGTGTGTGTGTGTGTGTGTGTGTGTGTGTGTGTGTGTGTGTGATGGGCAGAGAGTAGAGGGCAGACAGAACCATTCGTCAAACCCAGCAAACACTCAAAACCACCTAGTGTCTTTACTGGACCAGGAAATGAGCAGCTGACAGAAAACTCACACACAAGGTCTCAGGTAAGGATTATATTCAATGATACAGCGTAGTGCCGAGAAACTTCTTAATCATGAAGAACGAAGACATGGCTCCATTTCACCAAAGGGACAAAATAATAATGGCTAATAATCATTTTAATTATACAAAAATTGTTGGCCCAAGTTCTACGTCCAGTCTCTCCTCTACTCAAATTTCCCAATGGCTGAGAATAATATAGGATGTTATGCTAATTACAGTCCATCCCCAAAGCAGCTGTTCAGCTTTCCTTCAGATCGTTTTTTAGGCTGGTGCTCCTCTGTCTCCTAGTGGTGGCGGCAGGCTCCTGCAGCCTGAGAGACAGGGTGGAAGACGTGGGATTCCCATGGGCCTTAAAGCTCAATTCCGTTGTTGCTACAAACATTTTTAGACTTAGAAGTTAATGATAAACAGTATGCCCATAGATTCTTACACAATAAAAACGTGTAAATACCTCATGAGCTTAGTTCAACTGTTGTACATCAGAGCCCAAGATATACGTTTGCTTTGCTCCAATGTTTGTCAGTGTCACGTTCTGACCTTTATTTTCTGTGTTTTGTGTTTAGTTAGTATGGTCAGGGCGTGAGTTGGGTGGGCAGTCTATGTTTGTTTGTCTAGGTTTTGGGAATTTCTATGTTTCGGCCTAGTATGGTTCTCAATCAGAGGCAGGTGTCATTAGTTGTCTCTGATTGAGAATCATACTTAGGTGGCCTGGGTTTCACTGTGTGTTTGTGGGTGATTGTTTCCTGTCTTTGTGTATGCACCAGATAGGACTGTAATTTGAGTTTTCACGTTTTCTTGTTTTGTTAGTATTTTCATGTGTACCTTAAAGCATTAAAATAGTACCATGGAAAATTACCACGCCGCGTATTGGTCCTCTGATCCGTTTCGCCTCTCTTCTTCGGAAGAAGAGGAGGCAACTCGTTACAGAATCACCCACCACAATCGGACCAAGCGGCGTGGTAAAGGACAGCGACGACAGCAGCAGCAGCATCAACAACAGAGGCCACCATCACAGGACTCCTGGACATGGGAGCAGATATTGAACGGAGAGGGACCCTGGGCACGGGCTGGGGAAAATCGCAGCCCCAAAGCAGAGCTGGAGGCAGCGAAAGCTGATCGGCGGCAATATGAGGAGCCAGCACGGCAGTGCGACAGGTACGAGAGGCAGCCCCAAATTTTTTTTTGGGGGGGGCACACGAGGGGTGGTACTAAGCCAGGTAGCAGACCTGAGCTCACTCCTCGTGCTTATTATGAGCAGCGCATTACTGGTCAGGCACCGTGTTATGCGGTTGAGCGCACGGTGTCGCCAGTGCGTGTCCATAGCCCGGTGCGCTATAGGGCAGCCCCCGAGAGTGCCATGCGAGTGTGGGCATTGAGCCAGGGCGTATGGTGCCTGCTCAGCGGGTCTGGTCGCCGGTACGCAGTCTGGGTCCAGGTTATCCTGCGCCGGCTCTGCGTGCTGTGTCTCCGGGGCGCTGGGAGGGTGCAGTGCGTCCTCTGCCTGCGCTCCGCTCGTACCGGGCAACTGTGGGAGTGGAGCCTAGGGGAGAGGTGCGTGTAGTAAGCACTAGATCTCCCGTGCTTACCCACAGCCCGGTTCAACCTGTGCCTGCACTTTTGAGGGTCCGGGCTCGAGTAGTTGTCCAGCCTGGGGAAGTGGTGCCAAGGTTGCGCACCAGAGCTCCAGTGCTCCCCCACAGCCCGGTCTTTCAGGCTCCTCCTAACACCAAGCCTCCTGAAAGTCTCCCCAGCCTGGTAGTTCCTGTGGCAGCCCCACGCACCAGGCTGTCTCTCAGTCTCCTCCCTGCAGGTGCTCCCGCCTGTCCGGCGCCGCTGCCGGAGCGTTCCGCCTGTCCGGCGCCGCTGCCGGAGCCTCCCGCCTGTCCGGCGCCGCTGCCGGAGCCTCCCGCCTGTCCGGCGCCGCTGCCGGAGCCTCCCGCCTGTCCGGAGCCTCCCGCCTGTCCGGCGCCGCTGCCGGAGCCTCCCGCCTGTCTGGCGCCACTGCCGGAGCCTCCCGCCTGTCCGGCGCCGCTGCCGGAGCCTCCCGCCTGTCCGGCGCCACTGCTGGAGCGTCCCGCCTGTCCGGCGCCGCTGCCTCCTGTAGCAGCTCCACGCACCAGGCTGTCTCTCTGTCTCCTCTCTGCAGGTGCTCCCGCCTGTCCGGCGCCGCTGCCGGAGCCTCCCGCCTGTCCGGCGCCGCTGCCGGAGCCTCCCGCCTGTCCGGCGCCGCTGCCGGAGCCTCCCGCCTGTCCGGGCGCCGCTGCCGGAGCCTCCCGCCTGTCCGGGAGCCTCCCGCCTGTCCGGCGCCGCTGCCGGAGCCTCTCGCCTGTCCGGCGCCGCTGCCGGAGCCTCCCGCCTGTCCGGCGCTGCTGCCGGAGCCTCCCGCCTGTCCGGCGCCGCTGCCGGAGCCTCCCGCCTGTCCGGCGCCGCTGCCGGAGCGTCCCGCCTGTCTGGCGCCGCTGCCGGAGCGTCCCGCCTGTCTGGCGCCGCTGCCGGAGCGTCCCGCCTGTCTGGCGCCGCTGCCGGAGCGTCCCGCCTGTCTGGCGCCGCTGCCGGAGCGTCCCTCCTGTCCGGCGCCGCTGCCGGAGCCTCCCGCCTGTCCGGCGCCGCTGCCAGAGCGTCCCGCCTGTCCGGCGCCGCTGCCGGAGCCCCTCAGCCCAGAGGCGCCAGAGCCCCTCAGCCCAGAGGCGCCAGAGCCCCTCAGCCCAGAGGCGCCAGAGCCCCTCAGCCCAGAGGCGCCAGAGCCCCTCAGCCCAGAAGCGCCAGAGCCCCTGTCCCTCTGTCCAGAGCCCCTGTCCCTCTGTCCAGAGCTTCTGCCCCTCTGTCCCGAGCTGCCCCTCTGTCCAGTGGGGTCATTGAGAGGGGTTGCCATGGTGAGAAAGCCACGGAGGCGGACAAAGACAATGGTGAAGTGGGGTCCGCGTCCCGCGCCAGAACCGCCACCGCGGACAGATGCCCACCCAGACCCTCCCCTATAGGTCAAGGTTTTGCGGCCGGAGTCCGCACCTTTGGGGGGGGGTACTGTCACGTTCTGACCTTTATTTTCTGTGTTTTGTGTTTAGTTAGTATGGTCAGGGCGTGAGTTGGGTGGGCAGTCTATGTTT
Source organism: Oncorhynchus keta (assembly GCF_023373465.1). Classification (NCBI taxonomy): domain Eukaryota; kingdom Metazoa; phylum Chordata; class Actinopteri; order Salmoniformes; family Salmonidae; genus Oncorhynchus; species Oncorhynchus keta. The sequence goes on along the minus strand of NC_068426.1, from coordinate 34,896,911 downwards.
GTTTGTCTAGGTTTTGGGAATTTCTATGTTTCGGCCTAGTATGGTTCTCAATCAGAGGCAGGTGTCATTAGTTGTCTCTGATTGAGAATCATACTTAGGTGGCCTGGGTTTCACTGTGTGTTTGTGGGTGATTGTTTCCTGTCTTTGTGTATGCACCAGATAGGACTGTAATTTGAGTTTTCACGTTTTCTTGTTTTGTTAGTATTTTCATGTGTACCTTAAAGCATTAAAATAGTACCATGGAAAATTACCACGCCGCGTATTGGTCCTCTGATCCGTTTCGCCTCTCTTCTTCGGAAGAAGAGGAGGCAACTCGTTACAGTCAGTAATGTAAACAAACACTGTATAGCCTCAAGACATGGTTAAAACTATACTGAACAAAAATGTCAAATGCAACAATTTCAAATATTTTACTTGAGTTACAGTTAAGGAAATCCATCACTTGAAATAAACAAACTAGGCCCTAATCTGTGGATTTCACATGACTGGGCAGGAGCTCAGCCATGGGTGGGGATGGGCCCACCCGGGATGGGCCCACCCACTGGGTAGCCAGGCCCAGCCACTGGGTAGCCAGGCCCAGCCAATCAGAATTAGTTTTTCCCCACAAAAGGGCTTTATTACAGACAGAAATTACACCTCAGTTTCATCAGCTGTCCAAGTGGTTGATCTCAGAAGATCCCACAGGTGAAGAAGCCGGATGTGGAGGTCCTGGGCTGGCGTGGTTACACGTGTTCTGCAGCTGTGAGGCCAGTTTGACGTATAGCCAAATTCTCTCAAATGACGTTGGAGGTGGCTTAAGGTAGAGAAATGAACATTAAATTCCCTGGCAACAGCTCCGGTGGACATACCTGCCGTCAAAATGCCAATTGCATGCTACTTCAAAACGTGTGACCAAATGAACTTTTAAGAAGGCACACCTGTTAATGTAAATGCATTCCAAGTGACTACCTCATGAAGCTGGTTGAGAGAATGCAAAGAGTGTGCAAAGCTGTCATCAAGGCACAGGTTGGCTATTTTGAAGAATCTCAAATCTAAAATACATTTTGATTTGTTTAACACTTCTTTGGTTATTACATGATTCCATACGTGTTATTTCATAGTTTTAATATCTTCACTATTATTCTACAATGTAGAAAATGGTCAAAATAAATAAAAACCCTGGAATGACTAGGTGTGTTCACACTTTTGACTGGTACTGTCTATATCCATTGATTCTGGAATAATATAACTTATAAATGTCTCATGAGCTTAGTTAGTTCAACTGTCACACTCCATGAGAACCCAAAATATACGCTTGTTTTTCTCCAATGTTAGTGAACATTGTAAATGTAAACAAACACTGTATTTCCTCATAACGTGTTTGAAACAATACTTTTGATATTGTGGATGGTCAGTCCTTGCATCCATAGCTCTGTCTATTAATCTGAGTGGTTACATTTCTCCAGGCCCATTCCTCAGATATTAACCAAAACAAAGGAGTGCCCTGTGTATTTGCCTTTTAAACAGCTGCATATTATCAAGATATCAAAGTGTCACCAACCTAAAGGTAAACAACAGGCCGATAGCAAATGGCATTCATTTTTTCATATGTAAATATAACTTTTCAGTAGTGCTCAAAGCATGCCATTCCATGAGCGCAGCATTTATATTTCAACTCAAATCAATGATCCCAATCAGCCCTCCATGACAACACAATCATAAACAACAGAGTAGGGCTGGCTAATAAGTCCTTAGTTCTGGGGTTATGCTCAGGTTAAACAATTTGGCTAATCTATACTTCCATATTTCCAAATCCTATTCTTGAAGATTAAGGGGTATAACATTTATTGGAATTACTGGAATTCTGATAGAATTATTATTAATATAAAGATAGAATTTAATAATGTATTATTATTATTATTATATGAAGGAGAAAGTTAACATGTTAACATGCAGATGTATGCAAATGATACAGTTCTGTATGTACACTAAAAAAATAGACAGCTAGATAAGCTATGGTACATGTTTCTTAAATGGATGACTAATTCTTGCCTGCATTTAAATATCGACAAGACTGTTTGTATGTACTTCTCTGAGAAATACATTGATTCTTCTCAATGAGCTGTTCTTGTTCATGGGGAGTATCTGAAAGTTGTGTCTAACTTAGGGTATCTCGGTGTCATTTTGGACTCCAACTCGACATTTAAGAAATTTGTGAAGAAGGTGGTTAACACGGTCAAGTTTGGATTTTCCAACTTTAGGTTTATAAGACCGTTCCTTCCTCTGGAGGCCACCAAACCATATATGCATGCTATGATCTTCTCACATCTGAGATATTGCCTCACATGCTGGTCACAAGCAGAAGCTACTATTCGGAAACCAATTGAATCACTCTACAAACAAACACTTAAGATTTTTGATAACAAACCAAACTGTTACCACCATTGTCATATCATATACAAACACAATTCATATAGTTTGGATAGCTTTAAGCATTACATTTACATTTACATTTAAGTCATTTAGCAGACGCTCTTATCCAGAGCGACTTACAAATTGGTGCATACACCTTATGACATCCAGTGGAACAGCCACTTTACAATAGTGCATCTAAATCTTTTTAGGGGGGTGAGAAGGATTACTTACCCTATCCTAGGTATTCCTTGAAGAGGTGGGGTTTCAGGTGTCTCCGGAAGGTGGTGATGGACTCCGCTGTCCTGGCGTCGTGAGGGAGTTTGTTCCACCATTGGGGGGCCAGAGCAGCGAACAGTTTTGACTGGGCTGAGCGGGAACAGCGGGAACTGTACTTCCTCAGTGGTAGGGAGGCGAGCAGGCCAGAGGTGGATGAACGCAGTGCCCTTGTTTGGGTGTAGGGCCTGATCAGAGCCTGGAGGTACTGAGGTGCCGTTCCCCTCACAGCTCCGTAGGCAAGCACCATGGTCTTGTAGCGGATGCGAGCTTCAACTGGAAGCCAGTGGAGAGAGCGGAGGAGCGGGGTGACGTGAGAGAACTTGGGAAGGTTGAACACCAGACGGGCTGCGGCGTTCTGGATGAGTTGTAGGGGTTTAATGGCACAGGCAGGGAGCCCAGCCAACAGCGAGTTGCAGTAATCAAGACGGGAGATGACAAGTGCCTGGATTAGGACCTGCGCCGCTTCCTGTGTGAGGCAGGGTCGTACTCTGCGGATGTTGTAGAGCATGAACCTACAGGAACGGGACACCGCCTTGATGTTAGTTGAGAACGACAGGGTGTTGTCCAGGATCACGCCAAGGTTCTTAGCGCTCTGGGAGGAGGACACAATGGAGTTGTCAACCGTGATGGCGAGATCATGGAACGGGCAGTCCTTCCCGGGAGGAAGAGGAGCTCCGTCTTGCTGAGGTTCAGCTTGAGGTGGTGATCCGTCATCCACACTGATATGTCTGCCAGACATGCAGAGATGCGATTCGCCACCTGGTCATCAGAAGGGGGAAAGGAGAAGATTAATTGTGTGTCGTCTGCTTAGCAATGATAGGAGAGACCATGTGAGGTTATGACAGAGCCAAGTGACTTGGTGTATAGCGAGAATAAGAGAGGGCCTAGAACAGAGCCCTGGGGGACACCAGTGGTGAGAGCGCGTGGTGAGGAGACAGATTCTCGCCACGCCACCTGGTAGGAGCGACCTGTCAGGTAGGACGCAATCCAAGCGTGGGCCGCGCCGGAGATGCCCAACTCGGAGAGGGTGGAGAGGAGGATCTGATGGTTCACAGTATCGAAGGCAGCCGATAGGTCTAGAAGGATGAGAGCAGAGGAGAGAGAGTTAGCTTTAGCAGTGCGGAGCGCCTCCGTGATACAGAGAAGAGCAGTCTCAGTTGAATGACTAGTCTTGAAACCTGACTGATTTGGATCAAGAAGGTCATTCTGAGAGAGATAGCGGTAGAGCTGGCCAAGGACGGCACGCTCAAGAGTTTTGGAGAGAAAAGAGAGAAGGGATACTGGTCTGTAGTTGTTGACATCGGAGGGATCGAGTGTAGGTTTTTTCAGAAGGGGTGCAACTCTCGCTCTCTTGAAGACGGAAGGGACGTAGCCAGCGGTCAGGGATGAGTTGATGAGCGAGGTGAGGTAAGGGAGAAGGTCTCCGGAAATGGTCTGGAGAAGAGAGGAGGGGATAGGGTCAAGCGGGCAGGTTGTTGGGCGGCCGGCCGTCACAAGACGCGAGATTTCATCTGGAGAGAGAGGGAGAAAGAGGTCAGAGCATAGGGTAGGGCAGTGTGAGCAGAACCAGCGGTGTCGTTTGACTTAGCAAACGAGGATCGGATGTTGTCGACCTTCTTTTCAAAATGGTTGACGAAGTCATCTGCAGAGAGGGAGGAGGGGGGATTCAGGAGGGAGGAGAAGGTGGCAAAGAGCTTCCTAGGGTTAGAGGCAGATGCTTGGAATTTAGAATGGTAGAAAGTGGCTTTAGCAGCAGAGACAGAGGAGGAAAATGTAGAGAGGAGGGAGTGAAAGGATGCCAGGTCCGCAGGGAGGCGAGTTTTCCTCCATTTCCGCTCGGCTGCCCGGAGCCCTGTTCTGTGAGCTCGCAATGAGTCGTCGAGCCACGGAGCGGGAGGGGAGGACCGAGCCGGCCTGGAGGATAGGGGACATAGAGAGTCAAAGGATGCAGAAAGGGAGGAGAGGAGGGTTGAGGAGGCAGAATCAGGAGATAGGTTGGAGAAGGTTTGAGCAGAGGGAAGAGATGATAGGATGGAAGAGGAGAGAGTAGCGGGGGAGAGAGAGCGAAGGTTGGGACGGCGCGATACCATCCGAGTAGGGGCAGCGTGGGAAGTGTTGGATGAGAGCGAGAGGGAACAGGATACAAGGTAGTGGTCGGAGACTTGGAGGGGAGTTGCAATGAGGTTAGTGGAAGAACAGCATCTAGTAAAGATGAGGTCAAGCGTATTGCCTGCCTTGTGAGTAGGGGGAAGGTGAGAGGGTGAGGTCAAAAGAGGAGAGGAGTGGAAAGAAGGAGGCAGAGAGGAATGAGTCAAAGGTAGACGTGGGGAGGTTAAAGTCGCCCAGAACTGTGAGAGGTGAGCCGTCCTCAGGAAAGGAGCTTATCAAGGCATCAAGCTCATTGATGAACTCTCCAAGGGAACCTGGAGGGCGATAAATGATAAGGATGTTAAGCTTGAAAGGGCTGGTAACTGTGACAGCATGGAATTCAAAGGAGGCGATAGACAGATGGGTAAGGGGAGAAAGAGAGAAAGACCACTTGGGAGAGATGAGGATCCCGGTGCCACCACCCCGCTGACCAGAAGCTCTCGGGGTGTGCGAGAAAACGTGGGCGGACGAGGAGAGAGCAGTAGGAGTAGCAGTGTTATCTGTGGTGATCCATGTTTCCGTCAGTGCCAAGAAGCAGTATGTAGATGCAAGCCTTGTCTTTAAGATCCTGCAATGTCTTGCCCCTCCGCCTCTATGCCGGCATATCATGTTGAAGGAAAGCACCTCCATGATAACAATGGCAGTAACTAGAGGGGACTGCATTGTCCCTTTTCGACAGAGTAAAATCGGTCAATCGGTCTTCTCTGTTAGAGCTACAGTATACTGGAATGCAATGCCCATGGACTTGAGAAGCTGCACTGATTATTGTGCTTTTAAAGTTGAATTGAAAACATGGCTAAAATCTATCCAAACCTGTACACATGAGTTATCTCTAGTTCCTCATATGTAAGACGACAGTTGATGATAGTGTTGTTGTTAGAATGATATATTATGGGATGTAATGTATTTGTATTTTGTATTGCTTTTGTGAGTAGTTGTATTGTGGTTGTGTAACTGTCCTTAGCTGCCCTGGGACTACGGGTGCAAATTAGCTTTTGGCTAATGGATGTTGCATTATTGTAATATTTATGTTGATTAATGTGCATTGTCCCCTATAAATATATATTTTAAAGATGTCGTTCAATTGGTAACATACATTTGTGTCTTCTAATGCCTCTTAAGGGGAAAGTAATCTTAAAAAGTAACTTAAAGTAATCCGATTACATTACTGAGTTTGGGTAATCCAAAAGTGACATTGCTGATTACAATTTGACAGGGAACGAGTAACTAACGGATTACATTTAGAAAGTAACCTACTCAACCCAGTCTCTGGCATCTTTTTGTATCTTTCATTCAAGACTACATTTAAGATGTGTGCAGAACAATGGACATATACTGAGTGTACAAAACATTAGGAACAACTGCTCTTTCCATGACAGACTGACCAGGTGAATCCAGGAGAAAGCTATGATCTGTTATTTATGTCACTTGTTAAATACACTTCAATCAGTGTAGATGAAGGGAAGGAGACAGGTTAAAGACGGATTTTTAAGCCTTGAAACAATTCAGACTTTGATTTTATTTTTGTGCCATTCAGAGGGTGAATGGGTAAGACAACAGATTGCAGTGCCCTTGAACGGGGTATGGTAGTAGATTCCAGACTCACAGTTTGTGTGTAAAGAACTGCAAAGCTGCTGTGTTTTTCACGCTCAACAGTTTCCAGTGTGTATCACCATTGAAAGGTTCCTGCCTTCCTAGGGAGTTTTTCCTAGCCATCGTGCTTCTACATCTGCATTGCTTGCTGTTTGGGATTTTAGGCTGGGTTTCAGTACAGCACTTTGTGACATCTGCTGTAAGTACATTTGATTGATTGTAGAGTCCATGCCTCGACAAATTGAGGCTTTTGAGGGCAAAAGGGGGTGCAACTCAATGTATTAAATGTTTTGTCTACAATGTCTCAGGAAAGACTCTCTGGGTTGTAAACGCATCATAGGCCTACAGTCCGTGGTGAAAAAATGTACACACAAAAAAGCAAGGCGACGCAGTCGGATGCTGTAGCTACTATAGCCCTTTAAGTAGAAAAGAGACAAGTGTAGATAGAGAAACGTCTTTCCGAGAGAAGGAAAACGAAAGGCACAGAGACACAGCAAGGAAGACTTCAGGAGAATTGTTAGGCAATTTGATGTGTAATTTTTTTATTTAAAAAAAAACGGACTGAGTTTCGCATTAATAGGTTTTATGCACCACAACTTTCTATCCAAACTGGGAGAGAGTGAGGACAGTTGTATGTTTAACATAATACATGTAAATCCGGGACACTCCAATTAGTATATGTTTCGTATGGTGTGTATTAATTTGTGGAGGTCCGTCATCCATTCCGTATGATATGTTAAGAATGACTATTTGTGTGATATGTTACGAATTACAATTTGTTGTGGCTAACGTTAGCTCGGTGGCTGGGGCTGAACTGACTGATTTATCCTCATTAGGAAATGAGACTGAAAACGCTCTGATGTGGGTGTCTCGTGTTCGCACGTGTAAAGCATTTGTATATTCACTCAGACAAAACAGTACAGTTTCAGTCACTCACTCTTCTACATAACTTGAAACAGTCTAACCAGGTCTTTTGTCTAGAAGTAACCTAGAAATCTAGCCAAGATATTTTGCCAATTAGCTTCTGCGGACTGTGTGCGACCATTGGCAATATTGGTTTAGCTTTGGATAGCCCATCTATCTCTATGGGGATAGTTAGGGACGTCGTTAAATTATGCAATATAAACGGGACAATATTTCATGTTGCACACCTTTTAGTTCTCATGGAATGCTTTCAAAATTAGTATATGAATTTCTACAAATTATACTGTAGTTTAGGTTAAGTCATTGACATTTGGAGCTATTGAAACGTAATACTGTCCCATGTACCTAGTGTAATTTACCGAGGGTCCCCAAATAGCCCCGTAGTGATATCCAAGTGAAACCAAATGTATCACGTTCAGTGTGTTCCTCAGCCACGTGTTTAGTGGGCATTACAATCGGGCAGCATGCAGCTGCGCTCCGAAATGGATGATTACTTGGGTGCTGTCAGCTGTGGGCATGTGGGCAGGGTTGACGGAAACACAACCTAAGGAAAACAGTTACATACTATGTACAGTAGATTACTTACATCTCGCAAATCTCCGTTTTGGACGATACTGACATTATCCCATTTAATGTCCCATTATCCCATTGTACATAACGACGCAAAACTATTGAGTTCAGTTGGGCTTTAACAGTCCCTAAGACGACATTTCCACAGGCAGTCCAATTCTGATCTTTTCGCTCCAACCCCAGGTGTAACTAACCTAATTCTGCTGAATAACCATCTAAACCATAAAAATGGCCCCAGACCATTATTCCTCCACCAAACCTTACAGTTGGTACTAGGCATTTGGGAAAGTAGCATTCTCCTGGCATCTGCTAAACCCAGATTCATCCATCGGACTGCCAGATGGTGAAGCGTGATTCATCACTCCAGAGAACACGTTTACACTGCTCCAGAGTCCAATGTCGGCAAGCTTTACACCACTCCAGACGACCATTGCGCATGCTGATCTTAGGCTGGTGTGTGGCTGCTTGGCCATGGAAACCCATTTCTTGAAGCTCCCGTGCTGCTGTTGCTTCCAGAGGCAGTTTGGAACTCAGTAGTGAATATTGCAACCGAGGACAGACGATTTTGATGCGCTACGTGCTTCAGCACTCGCCGGTCTCATTCTGTGAGCTTGTGTGGCCAACCATTTCTCAGCTGAGCCTGGCTGCTCCTAGACATTTCCACTTCACAATAGCAGTACTTATAGTTGACCGGGGCAGCTCTAGCAGGGCCAAAATTTGACAAACTGACTTGTGGAAAGGTGGCATCCTATGACGGTGCCACATTGAAAGTCATTAGTAAGGCCATTCTACTGCCAATGTTTTTTTTTAATGGAGATTGCATTGCTGTGTGCTCGATTTTATACACCTATCAGCAACGGAAGGGGCTGAAATAGTGGAATCCACTAAGGGATTTCTACATACTTTTGTATATACAGTGAAAATAGATTTTTTTTAGGATCTCAGTCGGTGTCTGATAAAATAATTTAGGTCTAAAGATAATGATTCAATAATTCCACTCTGAAACCATATATTGTATGAAATTTATTACACTCATAAAACTATAATCTGATAATGTGTGTAGCTTTAGTCAGAATTAGAACAAGGACCTTTTGTTCCTTCTTAGTATGAAAGCAGGGTGAACGTGTGAAACAAATGATAAGAGGAGCTATCGACAGACAAGCTGGACTACTGTGTTCCTTACAGGACATTCTGTCTCCACCCGTGGAGGGGAGAAACTGTTAGGTTTGCAGAAAATTATGAAACATGTTGTAGATTAAACAATGTATCTATGTAGTGGAAAAACACAGACTGTCGAAGCAAGGCCTAGCTTAAGATTTGAACATGTCTGTGTGTGTTATAAAGACTGGGTTTGCATTTTTGATGTTAGAACGTTCTCGTGAATAAACACTTTGACTTTTGTAAACTGGGACTCTTGTCTGTTTCATTCAACCAGAATCTTACAAACTCTGGGTTGCAGACTGAGTAGATTAATTGAAGTTTATGAACATTGATAACAAAATTCTTATAACATGTCTCAACCTACTGTTGAGAGTTAGTAGAATACACAAGGTGCAATTTCGAAATGTGTTTGTGCATCAGCTATTTTGTTTCACCAGCTAGGTTTCCATTTGACAGATTTTCATACAACTATTCAAAAATATGCTAAAGCAAATATGCACATTTTCCCACCAGTGGTGTGTGTCCACCAAACGGACTGGATAAAAATCAGTGCGTGACGACGTAGAGCACAGAAATATACATTTCGGTTAAGTATCGAATACAAGTATAAAGTCCAATGTGTTTTCATCGCATTCCACTCCGCCGATAGTTTTGTCACAAAAAGTGTTGCGTTACATAGCAAATGTGCTCTGGTCTTGACACCTGTGGTCTAGCCAACTGCTCACAGATACACTGCGGGTAGGCTGTGCAGGCTGTGCGGGTAGGCTACACTACAGTATCAAGCTCATCCATCACCTTGCACATTCACCACCCTGTAAAGTTCACAAGTTATTTCTTCTGTAGCCAAATAAATTGCATGGTTTCCCGAGTTGTAGTGGGAGGACAACAAGTCATGTCATTGCGGGACTCCAAGTTTACTTCGAATCATGGTTATTATATCAATATACATATCATTAAGGCATTTCCACCGCCATTTCTTGCATAATTAATTTTACAGACACAAAAAGATCCCACCATGTTGAACAAACAAATGATCTGTCTGCATTTATGAAATTGTACCGAAAGTTATTTTTTCCATCACACGTTACATCCCCCTTGATTCTCCTGCCCACATACAGTAATATCTGAAACAATTTATGCAGCAAAAAAAACTCTTTCTACTCAGAGATAATGGTCAAATTTAAGAAAATACTGATATCCAGATAAACATTTTTTGGTCATTTAGAAAATGATTATATTTGCATTGAGTGTTGTTTTAAGACCTTTACTTTAAGCTAGAATCCTTAATTCAAACAATAACAAAGTGTCCCCCATTATGGATGCAACCGCTAACCATCCATGATAACAAAATTATAGTTTTTACTATGGTGTGAGGCTGTACAATATGTTTCCATTTACATAATTTACAAACAGATGGGTTACAACAGTTGAACTATGCTCATGAGGCATGTGGTGGTTAATTTCTGTTACCAAATGAGGAGAGACAAACTTCACACACAAGTCAGAGTTATACTCAAACTACATCTTTAATAAAAGCGTTGCATTAGCAATGACTTTCAATGATGCACCATTTCTAATGAACCATTGAAAGTGACAACACAAAAGTACAAAGATCTTTTATAGCCAAGATAAACCCCTCGCAATCTACAACAGATACATAGAATGGTCACAAGGTTAAGATTTGTATGAAAGGTATCTATAATACATAGCAGACAGCAACTGCTGTGTCAACAGTTTTCTTTGTATAGACAGACCAGTGTCTGGTCCTCCTACTCCAAACTGGAACCGTCTCACCCTGGTACGGTATAGCACAAAAACATTACCTCATGTTATCTGGAATGCTCTTTAGGTTTTATCATCCAAAGACATTGTAAATCTCCTCTGTCAGTGCTATCTCATAGAGGCCCTCCTCAGTAGAACACACACACAATAGTTTACAGAACAGTCTATTCTGTCGAGTAAAACAACCATTGAAATGCAATACAAGCATTATAACATAATCTTGCAATTTCCACGACAAGCACAAGTTATATTCTTCAAGAATCGATGGGTATATAAAATATACTGAACAAAAATATAAATGCAACATGCAAGCATTTCAAAGATTTTACTGAGTTACAGTTCACGTAAGGAAATCCGGGAATTGAAATAAATCCATCAAATCAAATTTTATTAGTCACATGCGACGAATACAACAGGTAGACCTTATATAACCGATGTGAAATGGCTTGCTCTGCAAGGGGAACAGTTGGGTGTCAGTGTAACGGATGTGAAACGGCTAGCTTAGTTAGCGGTGGGGTGGGGTTCCAGTCTGCTGAGAAGAAATACCTGCCAGGAGAAACCCAACAAGGGAGGGTTAGAGGACCTGCTCCTTTAACACACAGCTTGCGTCCCAAATGGCACCCTATTCCCAATATAGCTCACCAAGTTTGACCAGAGGCCCATTTGCCCTGGTCAAAGTAAGTGCACTAAACAGGGAGCCATTTAGGACACATCTGGAAATGCTACTGGACTGTACACAGGCCCAGGAACAGTGATCTTTACTTATTGCTAGCCGTTTATTACAATAAAATGAGTAAAAGGAGGACTTTAGTGGGAAGAAGGAGGAGAGGAATACAGGAGTGTGACTGACGGTCCATATTGCATGATGGAATTGTAGTCAGAGGGCAGGTTCTGAGGGTCTCCTTTCTTCACCTTGGAAGTTCTTCTCTTTTCCTGGGAGACAAAGCAAGAGTTACAGGAGGCAGATCTCAATAGTCTCAGATCTCAAAAGCCCACACACTGCAACGCTCCATGGGCCAAATTGACCAGCCCCCCGATGCACATGCAATGCCCATTAGGTGGATTGATGTGCGTCTCACCTGGCTCCCCCACTGTATGGTGACGTAGTGGTCAGGGTCCAACCGTGTGTGTTCGTGGTGCAGGCCCAGGGTGTGCAGCAGCTCATGTTGCACAGGTTCCTCGCCATACAGGTACCAACGAAGTACACAGGCTGGGCCCCGCCCTGAAAACCTACATTCGACACATAGCGAGAGGCGTCAGTGAAGAAAGAGGAAATGAGAAGTGGAAATGAGAGGGGAAGGAGAGAAACGGAAATGAGAGGGGATAGAAGGACAGGAGAGAGTGAAAAAGGAAAAGCTTGAACGTAGGAGGAAAGATAGGGGGAAGTTGTGAGTTAATTGTAAACTGCTGGAACGTAGAAAATGCTATTAATGATCCCACTTTGTATCAGTCTTCTGGACTCACCCTCTCCCAGAGAGGATCTATATGTAGTTAATCTTATTGATGTATTTATAGAAGCGCATACACGTCCAGTCTGAGATAATCTCAAATGCCGCCAGGATAGTTTTCTTTCTGCCTGCTGTGTGGCTCAACAGATAATCTACCATTAAACGGTGCATATCTTTCCCCACTGTGTCCACTGTGTTATAAAATATGTCGTTCATCTCTCCTACTGTAGTAGACACTCACGCAGACTGTATGGGACAGAGGTGACGCCATCCATCTTCGGCCAGTACGACTGCACAAGCTAATCTCTCTTCCTGCAGGACAAATAAAAATCTTGTTTTAAATCCAGCTGTCGCTATAGTATAGGCATCACACAAATTAAATTGTCATTCTACTCTCCCGATTTCATTCTATGATAGTCCTTCTCAACTATGCTCATCGTACAACCAGAGGTGAGATCAAAAGATGCAGTATGGCAAGAGATAGGAGGGACCACTTAAATGAATGTCGATTTATACATTTAACTTGGCCAAATAGCTAGGCAGCAGAGAGCCGAGGCAACTAATTCTATGGTATTTAAAAACAACGAAGCAGTAGCACAGTGTAGTATCTGGGATCTACATCTGTTTATTTGTTACTAAGCAGTAATGTATTATGGCAGTGTTACGTTACTACACCTAATAGGAAATGCACATGCGCACTAGGGTGCCGGGAACTGTAGAGCCCCGAGGGGTTTTGACTAAACGAAAACTAACTGTACTCCCGTCTCCTGTCATTTCTCCACAACACAAATATTACACACAGAACCCAGACAGCGGGGATCATTGACTCCCAAAAATCAGAACGTCTCCCTCCCGGATAGTCTCAAAAACGGGGCGACACCTTCAATCTGTGCTGTTGGTCTTTCAGCTGATTGAAATTTGAGAAAACATCCACGGGACTTAAACGGACTTGAAAACGCGGGTCTGTGTGCGTGGCAATCAAGATGTTTGCTCGTGACAACATGCATGCACAAGATGGTAGAACGTGCATGCATAATTACAGGTGTTTAACATGGTGTTGTACATGTGCCAGGTGATACATTTTAACTTCAGCTCAGGCTCTAAAAAGTTGGGTCAACAACACTTTCCTGTGGATGTTTTTTCTCAAATTTCAAGCAGCAGAAGGATAAACTGTACAGACAACCGGTAGAGTAAATTCAAGTGTAATATTACTCCAACATTCTGGCTTGTAAGAAAAATGTCTACGATTTTGCAGTGCTTTGTTTGAGACTGTATACCAATAATTGGTATCAGTCTGATTTATTAGGTAACCTTCTGGACAGCATGGTCAAAAATCCTCTAACAGGAAGAGTAGGTCTATAACCACAGACACTACAATGTGCAGGGGCTGTTTTTCTATGATCCAGATTCTGTCATCCTCTTTTGCTATCCAGGACCAGATCGATCTGGCTGATTGAGATGGCTTTTCAGAAAATAAATCAGACACACAATGTCAAGATCACAGAATCCAGATTTTGTGCTTTGGGTAGGTCGCTATATTGCCATATACTGGGCGAGTTATGTTACATTTTGTTTAGCGAATAAGACCGCCGGGTTTTTCAAAACTTGCTATCTGAATCTGAATGAGCCGGATTCTGTAATCCAGGATCAGATCTATCTTGCTGTTTTTCCCCAGAAAATAATCAGGTAGGATCATTCTGATCCAGATACCACAATATCAAGATCACATAATCAAGTTTCAGTGTATTGAACAGGCCTCCACCTTACAGCTAATGGACAAGTTGTGGTAATACTTCTGTAGGGTCAGAAAAACAGATTTGCGTAAATTACATTAATAAAGGTACCTTGATTAAAAAATAAAGTCTTATATTCAGTAGGGTCAGTTCAGCTAAACCTATGCATGCAATCCTTTATTATAAAGGTGAAATTGAGGGTCCTCCCCAAAAAATTGCTTCCCCAAACATGACTCACACCCCCGCCTATGGATGTCGGGACTCAGGTGACGCCACAGACGGGTGAGTGTCGGGACTCAGGTGACGCCACAGACGGGTGAGTGTCGGGGCTCAGGCGACGCCACAGACGGGTGAGTGTCGGGACTCAGGTGACGCCACAGACGGGTGAGTGTCGGGGCTCAGGCGACGCCACAGACGGGTGAGTGTCGGGACTCAGGTAACACCACAGACGGGTGAGTGTCGGGACTCAGGTGACGCCACAGACGGGTGAGTGTCGGGACTCAGGTGACGCCACAGACGGGTGAGTGTCGGGACTCAGGTGACGCCACAGACGGGTGAGTGTCGGGACTCAGGTGACGCCACAGACGGGTGAGTGTCGGGGACTCAGGTGACGCCACAGACGGGTGAGTGTCGGGGCTCAGGTGACGCCACAGACGGGTGAGTGTCGGGGCTCAGGTGACGCCACAGACGGGTGAGTGTCGGGACTCAGGTGACGCCACAGACGGGTGAGTGTCGGGACTCAGGTGACGCCACAGACGGGTGAGTGTCGGGACTCAGGTGACGCCACAGACGGGTGAGTGCTGGGACTCAGGTGACGCCACAGACGGGGGAGTGTCGGGACTCAGGTGACGCCACAGACGGGTGAGTGTCGGGACTCCGGTGACGCCACAGACGGGTGAGTGTCGGGGCTCAGGTGACGCCACAGATGGGTGAGTGTCGGGGCTCAGGTGACGCCACAGACGGGTGAGTGTCGGGACTCAGGTGACGCCACAGACGGGTGAGTGTCGGGACTCAGGTGACGCCACAGACGGGTGAGTGTCCGGACTCAGGTGATGCCACAGACGGGTGAGTGTCGGGGCTCAGGTGACGCCACAGACGGGTGAGTGTCGGGGCTCAGGCGACGCCACAGACGGGTGAGTGTGGGGGCTCAGGCGACGCCACAGACGGGTGAGTGTCGGGGCTCAGGTGACGCCACAGACGGGTGAGTGTCGGGACTCAGGTGACGCCACAGACGGGTGAGTGTCGGGGCTCAGGTGACGCCACAGACGGGTGAGTGTATGTGTTATCACGATGAGCCACTTTGGAGTGGACAACCACCGGTCTCATCAATGAGAGAAGGTTTGAAAGAGACAAGATGGCAGCATACATTGTTGGACAACCTTATGGGGCAAAACACATGTAATTTAATTACCACGCATTTGATAAATTCAAACAAACCGCCTGCAACTAGACATGGAATTTTAGAAGACATTGGTTGTCCAATTTGTAAGTCGCTCTGGATAAGAGCGTCTGCTAAATGACTTAAATGTAATGTAAATGTTGTCTTCCAAGTCAGGAATTGAGGAAGTATTGACAAGTTCAGGTTGGTCAAAAATGCTCTGTAGTATGTCAAACAGTAACGTTACTTATCTAATAAAACCCATCAGCCAGCTGGAACAGTGTCATGTCAGACTAGGCAATATTGTGTGTAGCTAATTACAGACCTACCTATGGCAGAGAGTAGTGTTTGTAGAACTGTCCACGGAAACAAAGAAATGTACAATAACATGGTTTTACAGTGGGGTTGGCTACATAAAATGGAAAACTGATAATAGGCCTAGCTATCACATTACGAGACGACTGGTCCCCAAAGCAGACCTACAGGGAAAGTAATGGTGGAATTGTAGATGGGAACACCGCCCACTGAAATACTGAAGGGAAACGTTACATAAACAGGGACAGCACAATAACATGGTGAACCAGTGTGCGTTTGCAGGGCTGGCTTACATCAACTTGAAAACTGTCAAAAGAGAGGATGTATAACAAATTAATCTGGTCCTACTTTGGACAATCCAGATCAGACGCCAATGCATGGTGCAACGAACGATTGCACACCAGGATTTGGGAGAAAAGAACCAAAGCAACTGCACAAACACATTCGTGCACTCGCTTTACTTCCAGTCAAAGAGCAGGCGTGCGGCAAGCACGAAACAAAAGTGCATGTGTGTTCACTTGTTATTATAAATTCTCAACCTCAACAACAGATGGCGGTACGAGTCTATCGAGTCATTTTCCTGTCATTTCCACCCAAGGAAGAAGAAGAAGAAGAACGTAGCTTCCGGCCAAACAGTAAACACATGTGGCAGCGATAGTTTTACACTTTAGGTGAGTTTATAACAGATAAATATATTCTGATCACATTATTTAACTGAATTTATCAGTCTCTGAATTTCTGCGAATATATTTCGCTCCAGATTTAGTTCACAACTCCGCTGAAAAGGACTCTTAGAGTAATGCTAGCAACTCTTCACGTTATCTAGCTAGCAAATTTATTTGTAGCCTCTATCCTAACCGTTGTTTTTATAGCTGAGCAGTTAAGGTGTATATAGTTAGTTTTTAAATACATATTTATATACCACTTTGTATTTTGAGATGAATGACCGCTGCTTTTGCTAGATCAGTCTAGGAGAACATTCACCATACTCCCGAATCCCTAATGGTTTTTTCCATCTCTCTCTCATCCGTCTCCCTCATCTCTCTTTATATGTGTACCCCAGGTGTTCCAGCAATGACGCGATGGGCCAGAGCCAACAACGTCCACAAACACAAACCTGCTGAGGCAACACCCTGGAGCCAGCTTAGAACCAGAGGGGGAGGAGTAGGGAGGGGTCGTCCAGGCCCTTTTGGAGGTTCAGGAGGTGCTAGCTCTAGCCATGGTCCTGGGGGTTGGGGAAGAGGTAGGGGAGGAGGGGGAGACCCTCTGAGGCGAACGCAGCTCGGCGATGCTGGGATTAAGAAGCCCTGTCGGAAGAAGAAAGACTACGACAATGAGGATGTGAACGGCTTCATGGAATACCTTCAGAGTGGCGGGGCTGGGACGTCCAGGGAGGTGGAGGGGCAGGGATGGGGGGACTCAGGGAAGAGGTAGAGACAGCCCTGAAGAAAGACAGGAGGAGAGAGGACAGGAGGATTAAGAGACAGGATGACAAGAAGAGCAGCATGGTGAGTAGTAAGATGGGCAGAGATCAAGCGTAGAGTGACTAAGTTTCCAATGTTGCTACTAATAGTGACACTCAACCTTGTGATGTTGTCTTACTCTCTTACCTCTTCCTTCTTTCTTACCTCTCTCTCCCTGTCTCCCCCTCTCCAGGTGTGTTTTAACTGTAGGAAGCCTGGCCACGGGTTGGCTGACTGTCCGGAGGCGGACCGAGACGAGGAGATGGGAAGGGAAATCTGCTACCGCTGTGGATCCACAGAACATGAGATCCAACGCTGCCGTGCTAAAATAGATCCTGCTCTAGGTGTGTGTGGGTGTGTTGTCCTGATTCCTGGTTGTGTTCTATAATTCAATTTAAATTTGTTCCGTTTGTTACTTTTTCTATGCTGAAGAAAAATATAAACGCAACATAGAACAACTTCAATGATTTTACTGAGTATCAGTTCATATAAGGAAACCAGTCAATTGAAATGAAGTAATCTAATCTATGGATTTCACATGACTCGGCAGGGGTGAGGCCATGGGTGGGCCTTGGAGGGCATACGCCCACCCACTGGGGAGCCAGGCCCACCCACTGGGGAGCCAGGCCCACCCACTGGGGAGCCAGGCCCACCCACTGGGGAGCCAGGCCCACCCACTGGGGAGACAGGCCCACCCACTGGGGAGACAGGCCCAGCAATCAGAATGAGTTTTTCCTCACAGAAGGGCTTTACTACAGACAGAAATACTCCTCCGTTTCATCGGGTGGCTGGTCTCAGATCATCACGCCGGGGAAGATGCCGGATGTGGAGGTCCTTCTTCCCCTTCTATTTTTGTGTGTATGGAACATTTCTGGGATCTTTTATTTCAGCTCATGAAACATGGGACCAACACTTTCACATTTTGTTACTTTACAGCCTAATTCTAAAATGGATTAAATTGTTTTTTTTCACCCTCTCATCAATCTACACACTACCTCATAATGGCAAATCACACCTTTGACAGTGGATATGACGCTATAAGCTTGGCACACCTATATTTGGGGAGTTTCTCCCATTCTTCTCTGCAGATCCTCTCAAGCTCTGTCAGGTTGGATGGGGAGCATCGCTGCAAAGCTATTTTCAGGTCTCTCCGGAGATGTTCGATCGGGTTCAAGTACGGGCTCTGGCTGGGCCAATCAGACATTCAGAGACTTGTCCCGAAGGCACTCCTGAGTTGTCTTGGCTCTGTGCTTAGGGTCGTTGTCCTGCTGGAAGGTGAACCTTCGCCCCAGTCCTGTTCCTGAGGTCTTTGGAGTGCTCTGGAGCAGATTTTCATCAAGGATCTCTCTGTACTTTGTTCCATTCATCTTTCCTTCGATCCTGACAAGTCTCCCCGTCCCTGCCACCGAAAAACATCCCCACAGCCGGATGCTGCCACCACCATGTTTCACCATAGGGATGGTGCCAGGTTTCCTCCAGACGGGACGCTTGGCATTCAGGCCAAAGTGTTCAAGCTTGGTTTCATCAGACCAGAGAATGTTGTTTCTCATGGTCTGAGAGTCTTTAGGTGCCTTTTGGCAAACTGCAAGCGGGCTGTCATGTGCCTTTTACTGAGGAGTGGCTTCTGTCTGGCCACTCTACCATAAAGGCCTGATTGGTGGAGTGCTGCAGAAATTGTTGTCCTGGAAGGTTCTCACATCTCCACAGTGGAACTCTGGAGCTCATTGGGTTCTTTGTCACCTCCCTGAATAAAGCCCTTCTCCCCTGATTGCTCAGTTTGGCCGGGCAGCCAGCTCTAGGAACACTCTTGGTGGTTCCAAACTTCTTCCATTTAAGAACGATGGACACCACTGTGTTCTTGGGGTCCTTCAATGCTGCAGACATTTTTTTGTTACCCTTCCCCAGATCTGTGCCTTGACACACTCCTGTCTTGGAGGTCTATGGACAATTCCTTCGACCTCAGGGCTAGGTGTTTTGCTCTGACATGCACTATCAACTGTGGGACCTGACATAGACAGTTGTGTGCCTTTCTAAATCATGTCTAATCAATTGAATTGACCACAGCTGGACTCCAATCAAGTTGTGGAAACATCAAGGATGATCAATGGATTTGATTGAATGTGTGTTTGTTTCTCTCTCTCTCTCTCTCTCTCTCTCAGGGGAATACCCGTATGCCAAGTGTTTTATCTGTAGTAAGACTGGCCACCTGTCCAGGTCCTGCCCAGATAACCCCAAAGGACTGTACGCTGCAGGTACAACACATGCACTCTCACAGTACTAAACTGGGCTGATAAATCAAACCGTGAATCCATAACATTGTCTCCTCCCTTTCTGTCCATCTGCAGGAGGTTGTTGCCGTGTCTGTGGTTCAGTAGAGCACTTCCAGAAGGATTGTCCTGAGCACCAGGCCGCGTGTGAGTAACCAGGCTCCCATCTCTCTCTACCCTGCGTCAGGATTGTCTGTTCGACAGACCCATTTTCCCCTGCCCGCGTCA
Source organism: Oncorhynchus keta (assembly GCF_023373465.1). Taxonomy (NCBI): domain Eukaryota; kingdom Metazoa; phylum Chordata; class Actinopteri; order Salmoniformes; family Salmonidae; genus Oncorhynchus; species Oncorhynchus keta. The sequence goes on along the minus strand of NC_068426.1, from coordinate 34,877,231 downwards.
CGGGAATGTTGCGCTCGCACGACAGATTCAGAACGAAGCTTTACCCGACAGTGGGTTCGGTCGCATGCAACTTAAAATGCAGCTCATGCAAGTTGACAAATAAGTCATCGAGGCGGTTATCGTTTGCAGCGTCGCTAATGTTATCAGAGGAGTTGACTAACTAACGTTAGCAAGCCAGCGAGGCATGGTGAAATATCACAGATTGAGCTCGATAAAGCCAGAAGGATTCTGAACGTATCATTAGCTGTGGCCATCTGTTTTGCCTGTTCCCGTTGTCATCATTCACTCGCTGTTAAGTTCGCCACGGTCCTGACTTTAGCGTTAGCGATCCTGCTACGGCGGTTTCTGGCCGGGCATCACTCGAACGTTGACGCCTGTTTGTAAAACCAAAAATGGGTCTCATATACGCTACATTTCTCTCTGGACATTCCCTTTGTCATTTCCATTGAATATATCTATCTGAATGTCGTTTGTGTTCTGTTTCATCTGTCTGAACGCTCTGTACAGTTAGTCCTGTTTATACGCTCCTGAGATGTTGTGTGACTGACGTGTGTTTGTCTCCCCGTAGCTAACCAAGTGACCTTGGGCTGGCTGTCCAATAACATGAGTGCCGACCACGAGGAAGTGCATGTGCCTGTGAAGAAAGCCCCGCCCAAACGGGCCAAGGTAGTGGTCTTCTGACCTGCCAATCCACGCAGAGGACTCGCCAGATTGGACAGGACTGACATCGACACATCCCAAGTCCTGAAGTCCACGAAGGGCGTTCGTTCTGTCACCGTTCTCACTCTCTCTCTCTCTGAGCTTTGACAAACAACATCCATAGTCAGGGAAAATGGAGAGCTGCTCTTGACTGCCGTATTGGAAAGCGCCCTCTGTGGTCTCACACCCTGGACTCTGTGTATAGGACTGGAAGTGATTTGTATGGATGGGACGAGACTGGGGCCTGTAGTGTATGCTAGCTAGCGGGTCGCTCCTGTATCTAAAGATGTGTTTTTATATCTCGGTAGCCATCTATCCCGTGTGTCTCATGTTTGGTGGTGTGTTCTCTCATCTATCCCCGGGTGTCTGAGAAACAAAAAGGTTCAAAATATAGGTTTTTATTTGCACTTCACAGAATTTGTTTTGTCATCAAGTATCATTATTACTGCACGTTCACGCACATCAACATCTGAAATATTTCTTGCAAAATTCAATAAATTAGACTGATATTACATACATGACCTACATTTGCTGTGACCAAGGCATTTCGGGTAATTTGGAAACAAAGTCCGTTGTAAATTGGACACCTGTATTAGCAGCCGCTCGACTAGAGACGTGTTTTGTCTCGTTAGAATCATGAGTCTCCATATAGTATCAATTCAACCATCAGACTCCGGTTTAGTGTGTGTGTGTGTGGTGTCTCTCTCCAGGAAGGTGGTACGTGTGCTAGCCGTCTCCTCCATAGACTTAGACCAGCCTGCCAGGTTACATGCGGCAACACGCCTGACGTCACCTGGTTGTGGTAACACACCTGGAACACATGGTTTTAACACATTGTCTCTGAATCGTGAGGGCTAACGATCGTCAAGGACAACAACCACCCGAGCCACTGCCTGTTCACCCCGCTATCGTCCAGAAGGTGAGGTCAGGGGGGGGAGATGTTTCCACGGTTACAGACCTCAGGCCTAGCACATAGGGGTACCTGTAGAAGACAAAACACACACATATGGCTAACAGGAATCAGAACGATCCCATAACCATCTCCACTCAAGAAGACGGGACCGCACACATTCTTCTAAAGCGGGGGTGCCAAACGTATTCCACGCAGGGCCGAATCTCTGCGGGTCTTTTTGTGTTTCCTTTCAGTTACGACCTAGAAAACCAGAGGTGAGGTGAGTTCCTTACTAATTAGTGACCTTAATTCATCACGGACAAGGGTGGAGCGAAAACCCGCAGACACTTTGCACCTCTGTGGAATGAGTTTGACACGTGCTCTAAAGGAGACCTTTACTCGTTGCAGGACTGTCTCTTTGACAACGGGAACACAAAATTTCGGCTCTTGCTTCCGTTGATTTGGGGGGGGCATTTAATGTGGTACACCGTCTCCTCCTCATCGGCCCCCTCTACCTCCTCACAGCTACAGGGAGAAGGGGGTGTGATAGGTTAAAGGTCAAGTTAGTTTCATGAACACGAAGCTCTGTGTCGCTCATACTTTCAGCAAAATGTGGCTGGTGGCACCTTAACCGGGGAGGACGGGCTCAGTAATGGAATAGATGGAATGGTAACAAGTTTACAGGTGACTTACAGATAATGTCCCCCAAAGAGGTTGCAGTGTGAGGTTAGCCAATAGGGTGAAGGCATGGAGGGCAAAGGTCATGACCATCTGAGCTTGGGACACAAAGCAGCTCCTCCTCATGGACAAACACACCGATCTGGGAACATACAACATGTTAAGGAAACTAAAAGCAAAAAAGGACAAAGAATCCCCTTTAGAAAATTGCCATATGGTGTCTCCATGCATTAGTGTGTGTTTCTCACCCTGTCATTGATGCTGCTGGCATCCCCAGTCTTGTTTCCCCAGTCAGTACAGTCAGAGCTGCTACATTGTTAAAACCCAGATACACCTGCAGGGGACGATAGGAGACAGACAGTAGTGATATGCGGGTTGACTCTTAACATGCAGTGGATGGGTTTTGGGTCATGAAATATTGTTTGGATGAAGGGCGGGCGGGTCGAGTAAAGAGAAAACAAATAATAATACAATCCGTAGTTCTTCTGTAATTCATATCTTTAAGGCTACATTGAGTTCTTTCATTCGTTTTTTAAATCTGGCATTTGGCGCATAAGTCTAAGCTTTAGGGGCCGACTTTGCTGCGTGCCAAATCGGCCTACACACCAATCGCCAAATGCTTTCGGGAACTTGGCCGGAGAACGTTAACATCGATTCACCGAGGCAAAAAGGTCAGAGTTGAATTCGGTAAGAGAAGAGCTGCAAAATAAAGATAAACGACGGCCAGAAAAGCAACGTTTCAGAAAGATGTGGTCAAACTGGTAAAAGAGGATGATGACTGTGAGGTGCTATACAAATTCGTAAAGTCAGGAGACGCGGACCACAACACCGGCACGTCATAAAAAGGAAACAGTACAGCGCAGTTTGCTGGTTCGGCTCGGGTGCTGGCCTCAGACGTTCACTTTATCACAAGTCGGTGGTTGCAGATAGGTTATTAGCAATTACGGGTGAACAAATAGCTGACCCGTGCATCACTAACAGACAGACAGCAGGGAAATAATGAGGCTGAACTAAAAGCGTGTCTCAGCTTTAGTCAACTTGTCATCTGGCAAGGCAGTGATGTGGTTGAAGGCAAAAACAGTCAGGTACAAGGCTAGCTTAGCTAGAATGATGGGTGCTGGTAGTGTCATGTTCATTACATGGTTGTGGTACCTGGTTCCTTTTATCCCGGGGGACAGAGATAGGAGCCTCCTCCTTACAGGACAGGGTGTGCTTTCTAGCCATCAATAATTATCTTCCTTACGATGGCAGACAGGTATCTCCTCTCCCAGTCCTTGTTTGTGTATGTGACTTGAGGGGACAGGCAGGTACGTCTCCAGGTGTGTTAGACAGCTGGTAGATGAGGGAGGCGCTGTTGATGTGACACGCTTTGTTCGCGGTCCACTCCTCACAGTTCCAGGCCTCCACTCAGGACACCTACCTCAATACTACACACACGGGCACACACACATTTTAAATACTGTGCCAATTACATTTTCACAGGATCCCATTATCTGAATGGGAATTCAAATGACGAGACATGTTACCTGTTGTTAAATGTGTTGTTGACCACAGCCTTAAAGACCAGTCTGAAAGGGCGGAACATGTCTACAGACCTCCGAAGGGAAGCGGCCACACAAACGACTGGAGAGAGAGAAAGAGAGGGTTAGTAAAGGTGTGTACCTACACTCTTAGAAAAAAAGGGTTCCAAAAGGGTTCTTCGGCTGTCCCCACAGGACAGGGGTAGGCAACCCTGGTCCTGGAGTGACACAGTGTTTTTTGATTTAACCAACCTGGGAAACTGGGTGTGTTGAATTTAGGCAATCACTCAACTGATCAATTAGCTCGATCTGGTGTGGTGCCTAGTTGGAACAAAAATCCTGCAGCACTCCAGGAACAAAGGTTGCCTTCCCCTGCCATAGGAGAACCCTTTTATGGGTTCTACATGGAACCAAAAAGGGATATCCTATGGGGACAGCCATAGAACCCTGTTAGATAGAGGGTACCTGGCTGGTATTTATTTGTTTAGAATTGCCCCTTGAACATGTGTGTCAATATGACAAAGTTTCATTCAGGGCAAGATAAATCAAGTAAATCTACAGATTATACCTCACCTCCTCGGTTCTTCATTATAAACTGGGTAGTTTGGCTCCTGGATGCTGATTGGCTGACAGCCATGGTATATCACTCCAGTGTTAATTGCTAAATTGTAATTACTTCGCCACTACGGCCTATTTATTGCCTTGCTTCCCTAATCTTACCTCATTTGCACACACTGGATATAGATTTTGTCTGTTGTATTATTGACTGTACATTCGATTAGTCCATGTGTAACTCTATGTTGCTGTTTGTATCTCACTGCTTTGCTTTATCTTGGCCAGGTCGCAGTTGTAAATGAGAACTTGTTCTCAACTGGCCTACCTGGTTAAATAAAGGTGAAATAAATAAAACAAGAACAGCCCTTAGCCGTGGTATATTTGCCATATACCACACTCCCTCATTGCTTAACTAGAGACTGGCTCCAAGATGGCCAATCTGTGTTTTTAACTTAATCTACTCACGTCCGCATGCGCCATTTCTTACTGGGCTTTACTCCGGATGCACACTGGCGCTCAGTGCTCCGGGAACTCTGTCAGAGCACGTGGACAGCTTAACAAGCCAACCGGCACTTCCCCTATCTAGCTGGGGTCATGACCTCAGTGCGTGAATATAATAATTGTATATCTTCGGCTGTGAGTGATGAAAAAAACAAAACGGCCTCTGTGACAATCATTTGAAAAATTCAATGGATGTTTTGTGGACAAAGGTGATGACTAAAGTGTCTCATTCGGAGTTTTCAGTTTTTGACTTGTCTATGGGGGGGCCATCAAAAAGAATTGTCTTTCTATGCCATGAATCAGTTAAACTGCAGTACCGAAGCAATACTGTAGGTGCAGTCAAAAGCGTGCTTCCAGACTGGAACCCTGGCCCGATGAAGCCGAAAGAACAGCGACCTGAGAATCAGGGTCGTGGAGAAGATGGCGGGTAGGCCTACGCCCGAATGGCTGTCGGATTTGGAGATGGAGTCAGAGGAACCCACAGAGGTTGGTAAAGAAGGCGGCTAGGAAAACAACGAAGAAAGTGGAACATATTGAAAGTGAAAAGGGATTGTTGCAGGAGGAAATTCAACAGGATGAGAATTAGGATAAATGAACTGCGGTGGACGGCGCGGTGAAGACAGCCGGGTTTGAGCCACATCCCGACGGTGATAAAGATGATTTTGGCTCAGTGGGAGAGGTTATTGGAGAGAACAGATCCTTGCCTTCTGGCTGATCCATATGGGGTGTCAGGTTGGGTGGAGAGGAGGTTGGTGAAATTGACTCAAAGTGGAATCGTGTCGATTTCTTTTTTTTTTCATTTCTGCCATCCAGAGGGGGGGAGTGTGCACTCCGCACAACGTGACTGAGGACAAGAACTGTCATTTGCCTTCCTCTCCGGAGCAGGGCGCCGTCGAAAGGAGTGATAACTGGAGTGGGCATTAAGTGTTGAAGAGGATCAACTAAAGTTGAAGATTCCCGGTGTCTTTGACGCCCGCCGTTCGCCATCGGGACGCAGACCCGGTGGAGAGCGTGGTGAAACAGAGATGACACTGTCTGTACTGCTGAGTTTTGATGCGGCGTCTTTGCCAGACAAAGTCAAATTGGGATGTGTCAGTTATGCCGTGCGAGACTTTGTCCCGAATCCATTTCAGTGTTTCAGGTGCCAAGCTTATGGTCATGTGGCAGCAGTGTGTAGGTGGGAGATTCCTAGATGTGAAAAGTGTGCAGGAGGAGATGAGACAAAGGAGTGTGTAGAACTGGTGGGAAAAGTTGTTTGTGTAAACTGTAGGGCACATGAGGTTGGTGGCACCTTAATTGGGAAGAACATGTCTGTGGTAATGCCTGGAGCAGAATCAGTGGAATGGTATCAAATACATCAAACACATGGTGTGATGCCATTCCATTTGCTCCGTTCCAGCCATTATATGAGTCGCCCTCCCCTCAGCAGCCTCCACTGCTGTAGCGGTACCCGTGGTGCTGGAGATCAGAGGTGTCCGGTGAGAGAAAGGCAGTGGGAAAACAAGTTGTAGAGGAAGATGGGTCCAGGGTGAGGGATCCTAAGATCCGGTGAGTAAGCAGAGGCCCAATAGAGTTATAGGAGTAACGTGTGCTTCGGTAGAGTACTTTCTTCTTCTTTTTTTCCCCCCGTTCATGGCCATGGTTGTCAAATTGTACCACAGGAATATAACGTAAATCACAAGAGGACAGATGCTACGGTGGCAGCTGCAGAGACGTACTTGGGTGTGTGAGATTTTACTGCAGAAGAGTTACAGGACGTTCTGAACGACAGTGTCTCTGGAGTAGGATCAGATAGGACCTAAGTGGTGGGATAGTGGGGAGGTTTTGGGAGCAGGGTTAGCTGGTAGGGACATTTAGGCTGAAACACAGCCCATACGGTAGGTGGCGACATGCACCTATAACATTTGTTTGTGAACCGCCATAATACCGAAAGAGATGGAGAAGAACAAAACCGTTGCACTGGAATCACAGCAAACTACGTGTGACATAATAACTATCAATATTTCTTATACTTAAAATGGTCTAGACAAATAATTACAATGAATAATTAAATGAATTCACTAGAAACCACTTGTGAGGAACACACAGTAACTCAATGATAAGGGATCGTCGAATTCAGTCAGTTTAGCACAAGGGGCGGTTTATAAGCGCCAAATCTGATTGGCTCTTTCCTCATTCTCCATCCGCAAACGAGATCCCGGAAGTTGCCCCGGTAAGGAACGTGTTTCGTTTTCAGAGTGCGCTTTTAGCGTGTTGTACATTTCCTCGGGAACATTAAAGACTGAAAACCTTGAACAGTATGGGCCTATTGCATTCATCGATGGCCACCAGATTATCGGCCGCTGATCTCTCGTTTAATGCATCAATAGGCACTAAATCACCCGCACATCTGATGTGAATTGCAATCATTGGCCATACCGCACCCTAAAACTGATTTCGATATTTTAGTCCTGCTTTCAACCAAAACAGCGTGATAAACCAAACTTGCAAAAAAAAAACACTTGATCTCGTGTTGTTACCGCGTCAAACAAGGCTATTGCGTTGCAGCTTTCATGTACGAATATCGCATTCTCACTTCCAGAACCGTTGATCAAACATTCGAATGTTTACATGTTTAAAGCCAGCTATCTTAACTATCTTCAACGCTGTATAACTGCAACCTGAATATACACACGTGTGTTCGTTAGCTAGTTTCAGTAAGTTACCTGCCAGCAGATCTGTGTGCACTGAGACACTTATTTCCACGAATCTGGCTTAACATATGATTCTCTCGTCGTCTTCCTCATCTCTGCCTCTTCCCCCATTTCCTCCTCCAGAGATGAGTAGCTGTTTTCTGGATGAGGAGACGTTCTGTCAGTGCTGTCAGCTTCTCCTCCAACACTCCCACTCACTCTGTGACGGCTGGAGCTGGGAACAAGTGAAGGTATGGGGTGGAGGAGGGAGAGTGTTTTTAGGATAGAGAAGGGTAGAGTTTTATTTGCGGTAGGCCTACACTATTTAGGGGAAAGGAAAGGTTAGCATTGAGAAGAGTATAGTTGGGCTAGTTTGGGTTACACAGAATTAGGGTTAAGGAAAGGTTAGAAATGTCCTTTTTTTTAGGGTGCTTGACTATCCCAGTCGCCTGAAGAAGCTGAGTGAGGAATGTTTGGCTGTCTGAATGGAATCGGGTGCGTGTGAATCTGTAGAGCAGGGGTATGTAACTTGACCACAACTAAGCCCAAAAATAGATGGTATTTGAACATAACAATCATTTCATACCTTTTTATTATATTGATACAATCACTTTTTTATATATATTTTTAAAATTAGTTGTGGGAATACTTGAGCAGATTTTTGCTGAATTCTGGTAATTGTAGTCATTTTTTGATTCCCCCCCGACCACAGAAGAAAATCTTGGCATAAAAAAATTAAGATTGGAGCCACCGCTAAACCGGCTTACTCTCTCGATTTCTTCTTAGGTTTCTTCCATCTGTGTTTTTCCTGGCCACTGTGCTTTCACTTCTGCTTTGCTCTTTGGGGTCGAGGCCAGGAAACTGTAAAGCACTTTGTGACTACTAATGTGGAAAGGTCTTTTTATAAAATGCGATTGATTAATAATATTGTTTCCATTCAAGGGTTCTGAGGAGGGCTACCTGAGGAAGACTGCCCTGGGGACCGGCAGAACCAGATGTAACCTGGACCAGCAAGGAACCAGTTCAGACCAGCACCAGGAGAGGACCTTCTCCCCTTCTTTCCATAATGATGATGAAGATGATGGCACAGTGTGTTGTATACAGGAGGAGAGCAGTAGTAGCAGTGTCGTTCAGTATGAATACCATATCCTCTACTCCTGCAGCTACCAAACTCCTGTCCTCTACTTCAGAGCTTCAACCCTGGGTATGTAGCCAGACAGTACTGGCTGAATGGTTATTTGAAGTAATACATTGCAAATACAGGACTTGCATTGTCTTCAGCCGTCCACTTCATTATACACTTACTGGTCCCTGTCTCGCTCTCTCTCCCTGTCTCGCTCTCTCTCCCTGTCTCGCTCTCTCTCCCTGTCTCGCTCTCTCTCCCTGTCTCGCTCTCTCTCCCTGTCTCGCTCTCGCTCCCTGTCTCGCTCTCGCTCCCTGTCTCGCTCTCTCTCTCTCTGTCAGAGGGTAGGAGTCTCTGTCTCGAGGAGGTATGGGACAGTGTTCATCCTAACTACAGACAGAGACTACAGCACAGAACCTGGGACACCATCACACAACAGGTTGGTACCACTCTCCTCTCTCTTTTCCCGGTAAGATTGTATCCCTCTCTTGATCTCTTTTTCCTCCATAAATCTCCCACTTCCACTCGACACCACACTCAATCTTCTGTCTGTCTCTCTTTAGGAACACCCGTTGCTCGGCCAGTCGTTCTTTGTGCTCCACCCCTGCAGGACAGAAGAGTTCATGATGCCTGTTCTAAAAGCTGCCCTGGAAGAACACCGGTGAGTTTGAGACTCAACATGTGTCTTCTATCTGAAAGTATTACACCTATGTGTGTGTGTGTGTTCTCCTGTGTGACCTTTGCCCTCTGACCGCTGTGCAGACAGGTGAACTACATTGTGACCTGGCTCAGTGTGGTGGGTCCTGTTGTGGGACTGGATGTTCCTCTGAGCTACTGTACACAGGTACCTGAACCCCCGCACACCCACTCCAGCTCTCCACAGCCCCCCTCCAGCTCTCCACAGCCCCCCTCCAGCTCTCCACAGCCCCCCTCCAGCTCTCCACAGCCCCCCTCCAGCTCTAGGGACAAAGCCAGGCTGAATGGTTCTCCCATCTAGCGTGGACAACACATAATTCCAAAGCGAATTTCCATTGGAGCCAGATTTGACATCAGCTTGAGATGTGTTGATGAGGTCTGTCCAGTGGGCATGAGATGGAGGACATGGCAGCTGCTTTTCACAGCAAGTCTCTAGAGAGAACCGTTACATGAAGCACTGCTGGCACCTAGTGGTGGGAAACATTACTGCAACTCTACAGGCCTGTCAGAACTGCTAGGTTGAATCAGATCAGGTGCTGGATCTGAGAAGAGCGAGCGGGGATGACGTATAGATCTGGGACAGGGTCTTACTGTGGGCTTCAGTGGTGATACCTGTGAAAGGGTGAAACATGACACTTCTCCTTTTGTCACAGCAGACCTGGTCTTAGGAGGCTAGACAACCACGGCGCAACGAAAGAGATGTCTATTGATTTCTATGGGAGCTACTCTGTCCTTGACAAAGTTGTTTTGGAACAAGACAAAAGGAATGTCTATTTTGTCCCTGGATAGGGGACTGAAGATGACGTCAGATGTAACTTCTGTTCCCTATGACCTCAAACATTAACTTTTTAAGTACACCTCTCATTGTCACCTAACATGTCCAACAATCATGTCGGAACTTTTTGATTTCTTTGCAATAAAGTTGATGACAAACACACCGTTTTTGGCCTGCATTGTGAAGATTTTTTTTAAACGGAAAAATATATTCGGTAAGATTCCTGTTTTGTCTCTGACAGACTCGTCGTATCTGAAGGGGCTTCTTCTAACCGTGTGAGTGGCATTGTGATTCATGATAGTTTGTTAGTTTGTACTTTGGCCAGATCCTTGTCTGTTGGCAGAAGACTCAGGAATTAATTTATTGGTCAACTGGGAGTTTGTTTGTGTGTATTCTTGCAGTAGAATGGATGCCCTTTTCACCATAATTTGTCTAACATCCTGTCTCCGTTGACCGAGAGCGTGGGGAGAGTTTCATACCTCCCCCTCATACGATTTTAACACGGTCGATTTGCTTTTGAATTGGAAAACGGTTGCATGTTGACTGTATCACAGGTTGTAACACCAATGTTGGCTTTTAATAAAGGCAACTCTTCCGCCTTAGTTCTGAAACAACACATGTATATGACTGTATCGCATCCATATTGAACCTACGTGCCAATGAACACACACAGTCTGGTCATTATACCTAATGTAAAGACGGTCAGGGGAGAAACAATTCTACTGTATGATTTAAGAAGGGGAGGGGGGCAGTTCAATACAAACTGTATACATCAGCCACTCTTATGGTAATGGCTATGGGGACCATATGTACAATCTGTTCGCACGAGCAACCCTAACAGAAATGCTGATATAAATGTCCCACGGGAGAGCTCTGACAATGTCAGATTAAAGTGTGTGTGTGTGTAATCAGTTACCCCTGTTTTTAAAAGAAGGCATTGTGTTCGATGACGTTCCTCAATGCCAACCCTGGATAAACAACAATTGGAAACACATGGCTGTTTATGGCACACACATACAAGTATGAACGTAGCGAGAGGTCGCCCCCTCTCCCTCTCCCCCTCTCCTGGCGGGAAACAAACTACCGGGGATGATAGCACTGCTTCTGCTGATCGCACACCCAGGCGCAGACTACACAGTGAGATCCGTGTGCGTTACTCCCCTGGAGAGCCATAAAATAGTCCCACGTAACTGGTTATGTCAGAGCTTTTATACAGGGCACACTGCCAGTGGAACACTCGCCCTCTCTTTCTCTCCCTCATTTCGGTCCCCATTTTCTCTCTCGATTTCCCCCTATTTCTTTGTCTTTCTCTCCTGGTCACAGCATATACACACGCACACACAGTGGTTTACAGGAGGTTGGGAGTCACGCTGGTCATGTTAACATGCCTCCCTCTGCTCTAGATCCTAACACACGGAAGAGAGCCATCTGGGGAACGTTACTGACACACACACACACACACTGCTGGCTGGCACTGACGACCTTATCCAAGGATGGTACTTTCCCAACTTTGTGACACTTAATTTTGCACCTTCACTTCCTTCCTCATGGCCATATCATCTCTCCCTTTTGTCTCTCTTTTTCCCGGAGTCTCTCTGAAACACCAATGGCTTTGTACTAGAAGACTGATTGACTGCAAACAACACAAACAGACATCAGGCCAGACTGTACTGGTTTATGCCCTGTGAGCAGGCTGGATGTCAGAGACGGATGTTACCTCAGTGTATGTGAATGTCAAGGCAGAATGATTTACCTGATGTAGCCATTCATGCACTTCTGCTTCCAGGCAACATGTCACAAGGTCCAATGTAGGATTCAGTCAGTGTGTGAGTGACCTAGTGGGTATTACAATTGAAAACTAAATTGACCCTCAACTCTTGTTATAATGGCTTCAGGTGACTTCAACAAGCAGTAGAGGTGTGAGCTGTTCAGTTTTGACCAAATGATACATCTTACCTCCCCCAGCAGCTGGCAGAATCACCCTTTGTAGGGAAAAGCGACTGGTGACCTCAAAGGCCAGGTGACCTGAGAATTCTTCAGACCCCTCGGTTTCAATTGTGTTTCTTTGTTGTTAGAATACAAGCGACAGTTTAAAGCTCTCTCTCAGCCATTGTCCCCATCATCAAACAAACTATTAGTTCACAGTCAAGACGGAGTCCTGGAGTGCCCTCTCAATACGTACCACACTGTTGAGTTTCATTAGGCCTGGAGCCAAGCCAGAGGTCCCTGCCAGCTCAAATCTCTGCTGTTGATTTCGCAACTCACCCAAATGTTTTATCCAGGGGGTGATGGGGAGGGTCCAGAGGGGGTGAGGAGTTTGGGGGGGCTCATAACAAAAGCACAGAGGGTCCATTCACTGAGGAAGAGGCCATGTCAGGTCTCCTGGTTCCAATTTCAGAGACACTGCAGTACCCCCAGATGTCTCCCCAAAGCCATAGTCTTTCCCTCCATCTCTCTTTCTTTCCCTCCATCCATCCATCTATCCATCCATCTCTCTGATATTTCTTTATCATGGTGAAAACGTACCACATGCTTTTTTAGTCTAGAAACAAGGCCGTCTCAAACTCCACCGCTTCAGTTTATAGACTCTGGTTTCCCCCTGAGAGGAAGAGAGAGAGGGAGAGAGAGAGAGAGAGAGAGAAGACTGGCGAGCTTATGATGGAGATGATCATCTGCCAGGTAGGCTGAACTTCACAGCTTAGTCACCTTGAGTTTGAGTTGATTTTTACAGGGACACACATTAATCAACGTTTTAGTGAAAGTGCCATCTTAGCAAGCCGGCTAATTTCCAACCGCAGGCCCTGGGCAGGTAATTAAAACAATTACAATAACAAAACAGTCAAACAGTGAGCACATGCAGAGCAACATAGAGCAAGCAGAATGTAGCACGCAGGCAGAGCAACATAACACAACAAGTAACAAAACAAAATATATAAAAGCAAGTGTTTCCACACCTCACCAAGCTACAGACATGGAAAGCGGCAACACAAATCAAATCGCATTTGTCGGATGCGCCGAATACAACAGTTGTAGACCTTACCGCAAAATGCTTACTTATACAAGCCCCTAACCAACAATGCAGTTCAAGAAATAGAATGATGAAAATATTTACTAAATAAACTAAAGTTAAAAAAAAAAATTTAATCAATGAACAACAAAAACAAGAAAATGTACATAACAATAATGAGGCTATATACGGGGGGGTACCGCTACCAAGTCAATGTGCGGGGTTACAGGTTAGTCGAGATCATTTCTTAAGTGACTATGAATAGATAATAAACTGTGAGTAGCAGCAGTGTCAATGTAAATGGTCTGGGTGGCCATTTGATTAGTTGTTCAGCAGGCTTGGGGTCAGAAGCTGTTGAGGAGCCTTTTGGACCTCGACTTGGAGCTCCGGTACCGCTTGTCGTGCGAAAGCAGAGAGAACAGTCTGTTCCTCTGACACTGCCTAGTATATTGGTCCTGGTTGTCAGGAAGCTTGGCCCCAGTGATTTACTGGGGCATACACAGCTAGGGATTATGTTCACAAGTCTTATTGGCCTTTAGCCATGTCTTTATGTGTTTTGTAAAGGTGTGATAGATCGTGCAGTTGTGTGTGTCTGATGGCAGTGTGTTCCAAACATGGGAAGCTCTCACAGAGAAAGCAGATTGACTCAAGGTGCTTTTCCTTAAGGGAACTATACAGTTACCTCTCATGGCAGACCTTGTGGATCTGCTGTCATGGTTTGGGTTTTCTGATTAAACCAAAGTACTAAGTGGAGAGGGAGCCAGGCCATTTAGGATCTTGAATACAAGACATGCGTCGGTGTATTGCACAAGATTTTCCCAACTCTGGAGCTCATGCTTTCTGAGGATGTAACAGTGATGATGGCTATTGGGCTTCCTATCAAGCACTTTGAGAGCCTGTTTGTAGACAGACTGAATGGGTTTTAATGTTGTACAGCAAGCTTAGGCCCAACTAGTCAAGCAGTATGCTAAGAGGGGGAGTATCATAGATTTGAAGTACAGTTTTGCTACCTCTGTAGTCAAAACAATTTCGTACGAATCGGAAATTAGCTCGGTTGAATTTGGTTATTTGAGTTACCTTTTTTCATCCGCTTTTTAAAAGAGAGGTTGGAACTAAGTACGATGCCAAGGTACATAAAATGGGATACCACCTGAAGCTTCTCACCTGACACAAAGACATCTGGCTCAGTGGCATCAGTTGCCCTCTTTGATAAGAACATGCAGGCTGTTGGCCCAGACTGCTATAACATTAGCGGACGTTGGGGAAGCGTTACGGGAGCATTAGCTAGCATTGTGTAAGTGTTTGTTTCGAGTTTTATCCGTGGTATGTATGGGATACAACAGGGGTACTCAACTCTTAACCTACGAGGGTCGGAGCCTGCTTGTTTTCGTTTCTACCTGATAATTAATTATACCCACCTGGTGTCCCAGGTCTAAATCAGCCCCCTGATTAGAGGGGAACATTTTTTTTTAAATGCAGTGGAACTGGCTTCGAGGTCCAGAGTTGAGTTTGAGTGGTATACACCATCCAACGAAATGCTTACTTTCAGGTTCCTTCACGACAATGCAACAACAATAAGAAAATAATGTTAAGAATACGACCATAAAGTAAATGGCTCAATAGAATAGAATACAATTTGAAGCATTAGTATAATGTAGGACGGCACAGTTGTGATGTGTGTGTCTCTGAGCCCGACGGTACGGGTGTGAAGAGCTCGTGGCTGTGGTGTGTGGGGTCTTGGATGATGATACAGGCCTTCTTCAGGCACCGTTTCTAGCAGATGTCCTGGTTGGGTGAGAGCACGGTCCCAGTGATGTACTAGGCCGCCTTCACCACCCGCTGTAGAGCCTTTGGTTCGTGGACAGAGCAATTCATGTACCAGGCCATGATGAAACCGGTCAGGATGCTCTCGATGGTGCAGCAGTAGTATTTTGAGAGGACCCGGGGTGGCATGCCAAATTTCTTCAGCCGCCGTAGAAAGTAGAGACACTGTTGCGCCCTCTTGACAAGAGTGGTGGTGTTGATGGTCCATGTCGAGTCCTCGGTGATGTGGACGCAGAGGAACTAAAGCGCTCTAAAGCGGTCTTGTTGATGTGGATAGAGGCATGTTCCCTCCTCTGCTTCCTGAAGTCAACAATCAACTCCTTTATTTTACTGACGTTGAGGGAGAGGTTGTTGTCCTGTCACCACAATGCCAGTTAACCTACCTCATTCCTATAGGCTGACTCGTTATTGTTGGTTATCAGGCCTACAACTGTGGTGTCGTCAGCAATCTTGACGATGGAGAGGTTGGTGTCATGTAAAGCTGCGCAGTCACAGGTGAATAGGGGAGTACAGCAGAGGGCTGAGTACACACCCCTGGGGGGTCCCTGTTTTAAAGGTCAGTGTACAGAAGGTGTTGTTGCCAATACTCAGCCTGTAGTCTGCCCGTCAGGAAGTTCAGGATCCAGTTGCATTGGGAGGCGTCTAGACCCAGGGCTCTGACCTTGGTGTCGAGCTTAGAGGGAAGAATAATGTTGAATGCTGAACTGTAGTCAATTAACAGCATTCTCACATAGATGTTCCTCTTGTCCAGATGTGTTACGGCCGTCTGAATAGCGATGGAAATGGCATCTTCCATGGATCTGTGGAGCAGTAGACAAATTGGAGTGGGTCCAGTGTGCCTGGGCAATTGTCATTAGGGCATGCCACCTTGTTGTTCTAGGGCACTGTGAGGATGGTGGTCTCCTTAGAGCAGAGAGAGACTTCAGCCTGGGACAGGGACATGTTGAAGATGTCAGAGACGTCGCCCATCAGCTGGTCAGCACACACGCGGGGGACGCGGCCAGGGATGCCATCTAGGCCAGCGGGTTTGTGAGTATTCACTCTTTGAGAGTTTTCCTCACGTCAGCCTAGGAAAGCGAAAGCATCTGGCCGTCCGGAACAGACAGTCTCCCTGGATGGCTCGGTATTATTGTCTGCCTCGAAGAAAGCATAGAATGTGTTAGGCTCGTCTGGGAGGGAGGCTTCAGTGGGCACCACACAGCTGGATTTGCCTTTGTAGTCCGTGCTAGTCTGTAGTCCTTGCCGCGTGTCTGAGTTGTCGAACCGGCTTGCCTTGTACGTGTCACACGCCGCCGAGCCATCGGGGTTCGTTCTGCGGACATTGAATGATGCAGTACGGGCTCTCAGCATGGTATGGATATCTCTGTTCATCCAGGATTTTTGGTTGGGGTGTGTCCGGATTGTTATTGTGGGTACAACATCCTCAACACAATGAAGCCAGACTAAGTCAGTGGCACATATGGAACGATCCAAGCAGAAGTTCTGACTAAATCAGTGGCACATATGGAACGATCCAAGCAGAAGTTCTCCTTCAAATGTTGATATTTTGTTGCGTTGACAACCAAACACAATTCAGTTGGTCTACAAAATAATAATTTATATATTGCATTCACGTCTCCATCTCAACCAAAAATCTAAGTTAAAGAATAGGCCTAAATCCAATGTAATCCAACTTTAAATACATTTATTTCATTTAGACATATTCTTTAACTTTGATTCTTGGTTGAGATTTAGACGTGAATCCAACATACAGTATTAATGATTAAGGTGAAGATACAAAGAGTTAGTTGAATCCTGGTTGAACAATAGCCATTGATTACTTTGCAACTGCTATATAGCCCTAAATAGTATCATTGATGATATGACTTAAGTATGGTTACATTTCATTTGCTGTAGTAGATCTATCCTTTGGAACGACTTGGATTGCAACAGTGAATATATAGTATTTGGTTATTAAGAGTTATCATTCTCACGATAGCACAATGGTAGTAGTCAGTGACACATATAAAAGCCAAGCAGGGCTTGGTTAAAACCCTGGATGGGACACCAAATCAATAGTTGTAAACTGTCCAGTAGGTGCTGCCCAGCCATTTGTTTTAATGATAGTGGATGTAAGGTTGAGGGTTTAACGTTGTTTTCAAGTTACAAATGCAACATGTTTTATACAAGGTTTGTCTATGTGGAAAATGGGTTATACTTATGACATAGCAGGAACAGGCAAGACGCGCACCCTCCTCAGCACTGCCATCCTCTACCGCGTGTGCGCGTTAGCCAGCAGAGGCCACTGGGATAGAGAAGGCATCTGGGGCTCTGTCCCAGGCCTGTCTCTGTTTTAAAGCAGGTTTAATAAGGACGTGGACACAGAGCTGCTTAGAGAAACAAACTGGGCAGATAAAACACAGTGACTGGCTTCTCCTGAAGGAAGGTTTTTATGAAGTCCCATAGAGTCTCTGTGAAAACTTTTAGTTGCAGAGTCTACAAGAGACTAGAGGGGGGGGGGGATAGCCAGAGGTGCTAGGTCAGCTTCATTACTCCCAGCTGCCTAAACCCTGCCTGGCCTGGCTCCCTCGGCATTACCCTCCCTTTTAGGTCACATATTAATAAACACAGGCAAACACACAACAGACCCTGGAAAGAGATACTGTCAGACCCTATAGAGTTTCTATGTGGGTTACAGAGCTTACACAAGATTCCACACTCCATGACTGTGTCACCAAGGGCACAGTCAGATGGAACAGTGTAAATAGGCATTTTAACATAGATTTAGCCGTTGGTAACCTGTGGAATAGACACTGGCTGGAATGCGGTTTTAACCAATCAGCATTCACGACAAGACTCACCCGTTGTATAATTTTGACTCGAGTCCTATGGGCCTGGTCAAAAGTAGTGCACTACATAGGGAATAGGATTCTATTTGGGACAGACCCCCCCCCCCCTCTCTCTTTTTACAGATCCCTCTCTGCGGTGTCTGAGGGGCTCAGTCGGACTCCAGTTCTGTCACCATAAGAGACCATCACTCCCTTAACAGTAGGAACACACACACAGAGCTGACTCTAGTGCTGTCTGTGTCCATCACTCTACCCCCCACACAGCACAGTAGGGCTAATGACACTGGACAAACGAGGCCGTTAAATGGCAGCAGAATCTATCATCACAGCGTGGTGGTGGCCAAGGTGGTGTGTTGTGTTCTGGCCCACTAGTTCTGCCCTGTTGGTTCTGATCACAGTAACGAGTAGCTGTTGTTCTAACTCTCCAGCTCCGCCACGGTCCCGTTTCACCACAGGGAACTCTTCCACTTCAACCAGTATAGCCAAAACAAGAAACATTATCCCTGGCCCCTGGAATTAACCGTGTGGAAAAGTACATTAGTCAGTCAGTCCTTATCACCATCAATGTAAATAGCCATGGAAGTGCAGGCTTCCTCTGAGTCAAAGGAATAAAAGGACCAGTGTGCTACAGTGCCATGCGAAAGTATTCGGCCCCCTTGAACTTTGCGACCTTTTGCCACATTTCAGGCTTCAAACATAAAGATATAAAACTGTATTTTTTTGTGAAGAATCAACAATAAGTGGGACAACATTTTATTGGATATTTCAAACTTTTTTAACAAATCAAAAACTGAAAAATTGGGCGTGCAAAATTATTCAGCCCCTTTACTTTCAGTGCAGCAAACTCTCTCCAGAAGTTCAGTGAGGATCTCTGAATGATCCAATGTTGACCTAAATGACTAATGATGATAAATACAATCCACCTGTGTGTAATCAAGTCTCCGTATAAATGCACCTGCACTGTGATAGTCTCAGAGGTCCGTTAAAAGCGCAGAGAGCATCATGAAGAACAAGGAACACACCAGGCAGGTCCGAGAAACTGTTGTGAAGAAGTTTAAAGCCGGATTTGGATACAAAAATATTTCCCAAACTTTAAACATCCCAAGGAGCACTGTGCAAGCGATAATATTGAAATGGAAGGAGTATCAGACCACTGCAAATCTACCAAGACCTGGCCGTCCCTCTAAACTTTCAGCTCATACAAGGAGAAGACTGATCAGAGATGCAGCCAAGAGGCCCATGATCACTCTGGATGAACTGCAGAGATCTACAGCTGAGGTGGGACACTCTGTCCATAGGACAACAATCAGTCGTATATTGCACAAATCTGGCCTTTATGGAAGAGTGGCAAGAAGAAAGCAATTTCTTAAAGATATCCATAAAAAGTGTAGTTTAAAGTTTGCCACAAGCCACCTGGGAGACACACCAAACATGTGGAAGAAGGTGCTCTGGTCAGATGAAACCAAAATTGAACTTTTTGGCAACAATGCAAAACGTTATGTTTGGCGTAAAAGCAACACAGCTCATCACCCTGAACAACACCATCCCCACTGTCAAACATGGTGGTGGCAGCATCATGGTTTGGGCCTGCTTTTCTTCAGCAGGGACAGGGAAGATGGTTAAAATTGATGGGAAGATGGATGGAGCCAAATACAGGACCATTCTGGAAGAAAATCTGATGGAGTCTGCAAAAGACTTGAGACTGGGACGGAGATTTGTCTTCCAACAAGACAATGATCCAAAACATAAAGCAAAATCTACAATGGAATGGTTCAAAAATAAACATATCCAGGTGTTAGAATGGCCAAGTCAAAGTCCAGACCTGAATCCAATTGAGAATCTGTGGAAAGAACTGAAAACTGCTATTCACAAATGCTCTCCATCCAACCTCACTGAGCTCGAGCTGTTTTGCAAGGAGGAATAGGGAAAAAATGTCAGTCTCTCGATGTGCAAAACTGATAGAGACATACCCCAAGCGACTTACAGCTGTAATCGCAGCAAAAGGTGGCGCTACAAAGTATTAACTTAAGGGGGCTGAATAATTTTGCACGCCCAATTTGTCCGTTTTTGATTTGTTAAAAAAGTTTGAAATATCCAATAAATGTTGTTCCACTTCATGATTGTGTTCCACTTGTTGTTGATTCTTCACAAAAAAATACAGTTTTATATCTTTATGTTTGAAGCCTGAAATGTGGCAAAAGGTCGCAAAGTTCAAGGGGGCCGAATACTTTCACAAGGCACTGTACCAGGTGGACCAGAACCAGAGATGCAGGTCTAGTAACAGGGTCGGCAATGCACCAAAAGGAGGCCGTACGGCACTGAACGGAATTATCGGCCGCTGCAGCATCTTACCACTAATGCCATTCAATTGAGAACAGATAGCTCTTACAACACGTGTTTATCAGCTCTGATGATATGGCCTGTTTGGCCATGTTTACCCTTTCTAGAATGGCGAGATAGTGACTGTCCATTCCAGATGGTCATAGTGAAAACTACAGGAGGGACCAGTTGCCTGGGGCAGACGTCGGGGAGTCCTCATTACCTCCAGCTCGACCTGGAAGCCATTAGGATCAGTCAGGGTTTAGGTCCTGGGTGACTTAGTGCGGTGGATCTCCATCTGAAACTACTGAGGCTATTGGAGTTTAGGGTGTGTGCGTGCGTGCGTGTGTGTGTGTGTGTGAAGCCATCCGGTGCAGAAGGGGAGTTTAGGGCCTGTGAGTGGAGTGATGGTAAAGAGACGGAAGGAGAGGAGACATGAAAGTGAAGTGTTCCCGTTTGCAACCAAGGAGAGTACGGGTGGATGAGGAGAGGGGGAAGAGAGGAGGAGGACAGGTGAAAGTGGGGAGCTCAGAGTCGAGATGTGAGAGATCAGACACAACGAGTGTGTGTGTGTGTATATATATGTATGTACCTGTTAACGAGCCTATCCTTTCCTTCAGTTGTTGCTATAGGACAGTGGTAAGCATGCTTTAGTTCATTTTTTATTAAAGTCCCGGACAAATACACCTGATTCAACTTGTCAACTAATCACCAAGCCTTCGGTGAGTTGAATCAGGCGTTTTTCCGGGGTTACAACAAAATGGTGTACTTTTGGGGACCCAAGGACTGGAGTTGGGAAACGCTGCTTTATGTGCTTGGTCAGCATTATAATATTCAACACTGGCACACTAACATTACAGGATTCAAAGGGTTCCATTTGTGTCAACTAACTGCAACCAATTCTCTGCGCAAGCAACCACGACATTTGCAGAACTTATGACTTCAACAAAATCAGCAGTAGGTTGTGTTAGCAGTGACACTGACATTTACCATAAGTCAAACGACCAACTTAAAATGGGGGAGAGAGGAAGGGCAAGGAGAAAATGTCCTCCTTGAAGATTTTTGACCTCTTTATCTCCCCGTCTCTCCCGCCCTCTCTGCTGTTGGACCAGGCATCAATGGGAGTCCAATCTCTAACCTGCCAATTTAAATAAATGATCCAGACCTTGGCTGATCATTTGTTAACCTACTCCAACAGTCTAGTGTCAATCCTTCCAAGCCTGTCCCCTTGACAACAAAACACTATAAGGTCTGTGTTGTATTCATCATTTCACTGTAAGGTCTACATGTGTTGTATTCATTATTTCACTGTAAGGTCTACATGTGTTGTATTCATTATTTCACTGTAAGGTCTACATGTGTTGTATTCATTATTTCACTGTAAGGTCTACATGTGTTGTATTCATTATTTCACTGTAAGGTCTACATGTGTTGTATTCATCATTTCACTGTAAGGTCTACATGTGTTGTATTCATTATTTCACTGTAAGGTCTACATGTGTTGTATTCATTATTTCACTGTAAGGTCTACACCTGGTGTCATCATTTCACTGTAAGGTCTACATGTGTTGTATTCATTATTTCACTGTAAGGTCTACACCTGGTGTCATCATTTCACTGTAAGGTCTACATGTGTTGTATTCATTATTTCACTGTAAGGTCTACACCTGGTGTCATCATTTCACTGTAAGGTCTACATGTGTTGTATTCATTATTTCACTGTAAGGTCTACACCTGGTGTCATCATTTCACTGTAAGGTCTACATGTGTTGTATTCATTATTTCACTGTAAGGTCTACACCTGGTGTCATTATTTCACTGTAAGGTCTACATGTGTTGTATTCATTATTTCACTGTAAGGTCTACATGTGTTGTATTCATTATTTCACTGTAAGGTCTACATGTGTTGTATTCATTATTTCACTGTAAGGTCTACATGTGTTGTCTTCATTTCACTGTAAGGTCTACATGTGTTGTCTTCATTTCACTGTAAGGTTGTATTCGGCGCATGTCACAAAATACCATTTGATTTGATCACGACTGCAATAAAGACAACCTGGAACCTCAACCACAGGGTTGTGTTTCACCAAGCAGGATCGATCAGCTAACCAGGTAACACTAATCAAATACTTATTTTCTGAATGGGAAAGAGAACATAAGTTGAATACAGAGGTAATACAGAATATTTTGGAAAGTGAACTGGCAAACTCATTGATCCTGCTTGGTAACACACCCCGTGATCAATGAGAAAAAGGAAAACAGACGGCCGTGTTATAGAAAGGCACGAGTTGGACCGTCAACAGTGGTCGAGTAGTCTCATCCACCGGCTCTTTAATGTACAGAAAAACACACACAAAAAGAACACTGTCAACTATCAAACACTGCTCTCCAACCTCTGGCCATCTACCACATGGCCCTCATTACAGATCAGAGGAAAGACATGGGGTGATCCCTACGGGATAATAACACAGAGGACAACAAAAACAACAACAAACAACAACTGTCTGTTTACAGAGAGGTCCAGGAGGCCATTTTAACAACTGAATTGTGAAATGGCCACCAGGAGAAGAGAAGGACGGAGGCTTGTGTTGTTCTCCAGAGAGGGTCCTTGTGTGTTACTGCAGTCCGTTATCCGCACCCCACTCAAAAGAAACTGTGGGGAGGGGAGAACAACTGTGTCCCATGCAGGCCTCCTCTGCGATCGTGGTCTCATACTGCTGCCATCTTCTTCAGTCTTCCACTAGGAATCCGACAGTGCTTAGCGTGCGGGGGAGGGCGGGCTGTTAATCGGAGAAGAGGATGGAGAGGGCCATGATGACACAACAAACCGCCACGTACGGACTCTTCCTCTCACCTGGGGGGTTCAGAGGGGATGATGGGAGACTTCAGAAGTTAACATGGAAATACTCAGTACTTTCAAGGTGTTGTGAATAACCCTACGTCAACACTAATCCAAGACTGACTAATAAAAGTGTAAGCAACGAATACATGGCCATCACAAGTCTTCTAGAGCCGTGTTCTAGATGATAAAACTATTGATTATGGAACAAACAGTGTACCTATTCTGGAACATTTCCAAAAGATACCCAAGAACCTGAAAAGAGGGGAGAGATATGATAATTAGCTACATACTTTTTTAAGTACTGTTTTTACATAACCAGCAATGTTTTAAACTGGCAATCAGCAGTTTAAACAATAAAGCATTCTACCCGCTCGTTTCGGTAAAAAGCTGAGGAATGGGCCTGGAGAAATGTAACCACTCAAATTCATAGAGAGGTATGGATGCAAGGACTGACTAAGGTGACCATATTGCCGCCACACCAGTG
This sequence comes from Oncorhynchus keta, assembly GCF_023373465.1. Classification (NCBI taxonomy): domain Eukaryota; kingdom Metazoa; phylum Chordata; class Actinopteri; order Salmoniformes; family Salmonidae; genus Oncorhynchus; species Oncorhynchus keta. The sequence goes on along the minus strand of NC_068426.1, from coordinate 34,853,816 downwards.
GTCACGAGTCATGAAGGCAGTCAAATTCCACGTGACCGTTTAGTCACAGTATTTAGGTTTCTTCAAGCTTGGATGCTCATTTAGTAGTCCACCAAACTTGCTAACTGCCTGGTACTCAGCACTCTAGTGTCCCTCTAATCACCGACATACATGCAAATGTTTCGAAAATCTAGTCAAACACTTCCTGAGAGCCAATGAGCTCAAGTTGCACAACATTTCTATAGGCTATACAATTACGAAAGAAAACAGAATGATGGCCTCTTAAAAAAGAGGAGGATCTCATCAGCTTTCTATAGGCTTTGCCTACTATTCATTTCTTAACTTTCCTAATATTAAGCACATAGATTCCCTTTACAACCGGAGTATAGCCTACCTGGCTGGTATGAAAATGAACCACAGGAAAAGCGTTCTCCATTTGCTATTTAAGTGCATAGAAGACATGCACACCTCATGTAGCCTAGCCCATAGGCATATACAGTGCATTCGAAAAGTATTCAGACTCATTGACTTTATATACATTGTTACATTAGCCGTATTTTAAAATGAAGTAAATATATATATCATTTTTTAAAGCATGGTGGTGGTGGCAGCATCATGATGTGGGGATGTTTTTCAGCAGCAGGGACTGGGAGACTAGTCAGGAACGAGGGAAAGATGAACGGAGCAAAGTACAAAGAGATCCTTATTAAAAACCTGGTCCAGAGTGCTCAGGACCTCAGACTGGGGCGAAGGTTCATCTTACAACAGGACGACGACCCTAAACACACAGCCAAGACAACACAGGAGTGGCTTTGGGACAAGTCTCCGAATGTCCTTTAGTGGCCCGGCCAGAGCCCAGACTTGAACCTGATTTAACATCTCTGGAGAGACCGGACAATGGACGTGCAGCGATGCTCCCCATATAACCTGACAGAACTTGAGAGGATCTGCAAAGAAGCATGGGAGAAACTCCCCAAATACAGGTGCCAAGCTTGTAGCGTCATACCCAATAAGACTCAAGGATGTAATCGCTGCCAAAGGTGCTTCAACGTACTTAAAAGGGTCTGAATACCTATGTACATTTTTTTATGTATTTATACATTTGCAAAAATTCAAAAAAACTTTTTTGCTTTGTCATTATGGGGTATTGTGTGTAATTGATGAGGGGGAAAAACAATTGAATCAGCTTTAGAATAAGGCTTTAACATAACAAAATGTGGAAAAATTCAAGGGGTCTGAATAATTAAGGCACTGTATGTTTTGATAATGTTTGTATCACAACTAAAGTGGCCAAATAACTTCTTAAAATTAAGCACATTAACACAACGGGTGTAGAGTGTAACTGGCATACATAAGCAGCACATGAGTTTGAAGAAAACAAACCTTTGTAATAAAAAGCATTAAATGCATAATCGTATTAGAAGTCACTTTTGATAATGGTGTTTTCCCGCTCGCTAATGGAACATTCACGCTTATAGCATATGCCATGTGCGCATTGCTGTCCTCAAAATGTGAAGAAATAGCCTAATAGTTTATCAACATTAAGCTAAACATTCTGATCTGCTGCGTGTGGTTGTATTCATTTGGGATCCATCTCATCCCACAACTGTCCCAGTATTTATTTCTTGCACAGAATAGGTCAACTTCTGTACTATGGGGGATAGTAGATTGACCAAGGCTAGTGCTTTTGCTGTTCATTAGGCCTACTCATCTTGTTGGCTGCCGAAAAGTAAATGTGGACAGTTCTTCCAATATCTTCAACATGCGCCTCGGAATTGAAAAAGGAAACTCGCAGTTGCGTCCCTGATGTTTCAGTCTTCACTTGTAGCCTATGAGAAAGACCCGATCATATGACGGAGAGCCATGTGAGTGAGAGGTGCTTTGGAGCAAGCAGAGAGAATGAAATTATAATTATTATATTCAGCCCAAGGGGACAGCCACCGCAAAAGGCACAACAGCCACCTCAACATTTATTTTTGTTAGGTGCATCACGGCCACACAAAGGGAATGCCGCATGGAAATTCATGGCATTTTCAAGTGCTTGTCAAATTGTGAATGAGAGACTGATGAAGTGTGTACAGCCTGTAAAAAAACAAAAAACAAAGCAGAGCTCACACCTTTCATGCTACTTTTTTCAAATCTTTAGAGTCACGTCATGCAGCCTTAGAATGTATTAGAAATCTAAACATATAGCCCGACGTTTATCACAACTAAAGTTAAATTAATAACTCTAAATTAAGCATATAGGAGCACCTGTTTTTGTTAACCACTCAACACAGAATAGCCGCATTTGCACACTCCCTCACATCGTTTGGAGAAAATATTATTGATATTTTATTCAATTGTATTCTTCATACTATAAAATAATGCCACAGAAATCTAAGAAAATCTTGTCTGCTAAATGAACTAGTGTTTGCCCACAGTCATATGGCATAGTCAGATCAGTACCTACCATAAGGACAAGTCAGAGTATGCTATTCTGTTCTTCTGAAATATACAAAATTTTCTTCATATCATGTTTCTTTAGACCCGTCTATAATAAACAATGGATTCATTGTGAAGGTGTCGACTATATTACATGGATTTATTAGACTTAGACTAATACTAATTAGATTAAAAATTGTAGATGTTCCGAAGGTCTGCATCAGTGGCTTGTAGGCTGTGTGGAAGACAGAAGATGCTAAAATGTGTTTGTTAAATAAGGGTCAAATTCCAATGAGACAGGAAGTTATCTGCTTGACAATCCCCGGCTGACAAATTCTAGGACTGACCATCCATATTTTTCACAAATATAGTTTTAACCATGTTTTGAGTCTATACAATTTTTGTTTAGATTTGCTTTTTTGGAATAAAACAAGCTTATATATGTGAGAGAGAGAGACAGATATTTGTGGTTCTGATTGGGTGCGACAGTTGAACTAAGCTGATAAGACATTTATAAGTCATCTTCTTCAAGAACCAATGGGTACATGACATGAATTTATATGTCCAAAAATGTATGTAGCAACTACAGATTGCCCCTCGAAGGAGCAAACTTGCAAAGAGTAGCCCAAGAGAGAGAGAGAGATTGAGAGACACAGATCTACACAGAGTGTACAAAACATTAAGAACATCTCCTTCTATGATATAAACTGACCAGGGGAGTGCTATCATCTCTTACTTATGTCACTTGCTAAAGGACAGGTTCACTCATTTTGAAAGTCATATTGGTTTTTGTGCATCTCTGAGTGATGTTCTACCGATTCCCTGGGTCATTTCATGTTTTTATGTGTATCTGAGTTATTGGTGTTCAAGCCGGCAGAAATCCGTCCGTAGCACCATGATAAAGTCGCTCTCACTACACTGGAAGTCAATAGAAATACAGCATTTAGTTTACGAAAACGTCCATCATACATGTCAGATTTCAATATTGGCCGATGGCATAACTCAGGAGGGCGTCTTCTCTCGAATAAACCATTGATCATATTTTTGCGATACTTCTTCCGCGAGAAATGTATAATATGGATATAATGTGGATATCATGGTGCAGTTGCCAGAGATACTATAGAAATGAGATAGGAATCCAATGAAGGAACGCATAAAGCCCCACCCAGCAGCAGACTGTCGACCAATCGCGTTATGCTGTGTCGCACAGTTGCTAAGCTAATCGTCACGCGGTTGCTAAACTAATTGTCACGCAATCCCTTCTCAAAGTCCGTGTATATGTCGAGAAACAAGCTTATTTTCTTCTAAAGTAAGTCATGTCAAAATTCCAAAGCTATACGATGCTACATATAGCAAGTGAATTATCTCACACTCAGAAAGGATTTGTAATGTTGTACTTCTTGTTGACGAAATTCGTGCTAATATTGGGTTTTTGAGCAAGTGCCCAATAGACTCCCATTAGGGCTGGGCGATATATCAAATTAATTTTATTAATTTGAATATATGTTCTTGCGTGATATTCCAGGATGATCAATGGAAAGCTGGAGCTCAATTTCAAGTCTCATTGCAAAGGGTCTGAATGTTATTCTACAATGTAGAAAATAGTAAAAATAAAGAAAAACCCTTGAATGAGTAAGTGTGTCCAAACTTTTGACTGGTACTGTGTGTAAATGTATGTTTTTTTAATGTTTTTTTATTTGTAATACAATTGCCAAAATTTCTAAAAACCTGTTTTCACTTTATCATTACGGGGTATTGTGTGTAGATTGATGAGTGGGAACAAATTATTTAACCGATTTTTGAATAAGGCTGTAACGTAACAAAATGTGAGAAAGTCAAGCGGCTAGTTCCGAATGCACTGTATATCGTGAATCACACAAGTTTGAAAAAATATTTTTAGGCCACATCGCAATGCCCTAACTACTAGCAGGCTACGTTTGCTAACTAGCCTGCTAGCCAGCCAGCCCATAGAGAGAGCATTGCGGATTTTCCATGATGCTACCAACCTTATAATAACACAAAATTTAAACGACAATTTTTGTTTCCCCTCACAAAAAATATTATCGTCACATATTGGTGTTATTTAACACTGTAAATTAAAGGAATAAGTGGTTTTGGGTGAGTTTTTCCTTTAATTCCACTTTAGTCAGTGAAGATGAAGAGGAGACAGGTTAAAGAAGGATTTTTAAGCCTTTTTACAATTGAGACATAGATTGTGTATGTGTGCCATTCATAGAGTGAATGGGCAAGTCAAAAGATTTAAGTGTCATTGAACGGGGTATGGTAGTATGTGCCAGGCACACCGGTTTGTGTCAAGGCCTAGCACTACACAGCTGATTCAAATCACCAACTAATCATCAAGCTTTGATCATTTGAATCAGCTGTGCAGTGTTAGGGAAAAAACCAAAACGTGCACCCGGGGGCTTCCCAGGACCGAGTTTGGGAAACCCTGTGTTAGAGGTCAAAGTGTAGACGGCATGTAAGTGCTCCTCGTGGAGTCTGTCTCCACTGGAGAGGATTAAACCCACAACAGAGCACACTATCCAGCTCTCCATTCCTCATCGTTGTCTATCTGTCTGTCGAAGGGGTTTAGCCCCCCCCCAGAACAGCTACTGCAGACAGAGCGTCACAATGGTTCAGCCAGCACTCCTACACCTCCCCAAAATCCTTCCTTCTCTTCTCTTTCTTTAGCCAACAGAGGATCAGTGGCTTGTCTAAACTCACACTCAGCACCAGATAACTTCTGATACCCGTCCCCGTAGAAATAGAGATTAATACAAATAATAAAATGCATATCCAATGTTTGGGTTAGTAGAACACATTTAGAAAGCGGGACAGATTGGCCTTTTGTCTTTCACATAAATGACAGATAGCATATCATGGTGCTTTTCCCTAGGTTTCAAAGTACTTACATTCCGTGGGGGCATTCCATCCACCACAAATGTATAACATCCAATTTCCCAACACGAGAAATGAGACCAATGGGAAATGGGACTCCTAAGTACTAGCGTAAATAGTCTGTGGCCTGTTAGACCACCATATATCTGTCATCCAGCTGAGCCAATCTGCCATTGGTTTATAAACACTAAGCAGTCAGTCATCAGTCAGAGATTGGAGGGTTAGGGCTCCAATTTCCCTCAAGGCCCCATTCTGGGTCCCTCCCGACACACACACACACATATACACCCCAACAACAACACAGGCCTAAATTTTTCTGGGCATTGGGCAGTGAGTGAGTGAGTGGCATGTTAACACCAGCACTGTAATGCCCAGGCAGTTTGTCAGTCTAATTTGTCTTGGAGAGTGTGTGTGCCGACCTCAGATGACTGGCTCACAATAATTCCCTAATTTCCCCCCAACCCAACATGTGGCACACAGCTTGTTGCATTAGCCTCCCTTACCCACTCAGAGTTGGGAAAAGAGAGAAAGAGTTGAGGAAAATTGAGGAAGAAAAACTGAACTGTTGTTTTTAAATCAGCCCCCCAAGAACAGCATTGAACCGATGTGATATGTATACACTGGTCCCAAACACCACACAGCTCTTATTCACTCACTGCTGAGAGGATTTAGAAACAGTCACTTATCTAGTTGGTGACAGTCGTGTTCATTACAGCTGGTAGCCACAAACAATTCCTATCATCTTCAATGGAAAACAAACACAAAGTTCCATTCTCCTTCCCAGAGCATTACATAGATGAAAAGGAATACAGTCGACAAAGCCAGAGGATCGGAGTAGAGCGCTACAGATCTGAAGAGGAGTCTTTTGAGGTAGTTAGCTGGCTACCCAGTGTGAGATTTGGTTATGGGTTCAGAGAATAGAGATAAAAGTGCTTGGACAGGCATGATGGGTTGAACAATGATAGTGTATCAGAGTTGGATTGCTGCTGGGGTTGAAGTTGTCGGTTGGGGTAACATCGCTTTCCTTGAATGTCATCATTCAGAGTTAACAAATCTAGGCATTAGCTCAGTGGATGAACAACACTGTCTGTGTAGGGGGTTTTAGTGGGTGATAGAGCCTGTGTACTCAGTATTCTTCCTCTCTAGCAGACTAAGAGTCCAGAACCCTATACTGCAAATCAGGGTTTGACGAGTTACAGAGGAAACTTTGGTCAACTCGGGATAACCGGAACCGCGAAAGTGGCTCACCTTTTAGCCAGGTACATGTCTATGGCAACGAATCCTTCAGAACAAACCTGCTCCGTGGCAGGCTAACTTGGGGCCAACTACCATTTATCCTGAATGAAGTGTCTGAGCTGCGAGTTGAGGACCAATGAAATCAGATTCCCTCCCTCTCGCAGATTGCTCATCGCCCCATTAATTTGAGGAAGACGACTGAGCAGATATTTTTATTAATCAACGTTTTTGTGTGTGATAAAAAGTCATTTTTAAATATCCGTCACTTTACAAATGTAGCAATGACAATGCATTTGAAACGTCATGCACAGTAGAACGTTTGTATGACTTAATACAATTATTTTATGGATAGGAGTGGGGGGATGCTTGTGTGTTGATCTTGGCACATGGAAATGTGGCACTGACTCGCTCATGGATTGATGTTTCAGCACTGTCTGAATGAAGACAAAGCCCTCGATTATGCGTGTGCGACATGCACGTGCAGTTACAAGCCTGCTAGAGTTAGCGGCAGGCGGATGAGCTACATGCACGTGCAGTTACAAACCTGCTAGAGTTAGCGGCAGGCGGATGAGCAACATGCACGTGCAGTTACAAGCAACATGCATGTGCAGTTACAAGCCTGCTAGAGTTAGCAGCAGGCGGATGAGCTACATGCACGTGCAGTTACAAGCCTGCTAGAGTTAGCGGCAGGCGGATGAGCAACATGCACGTGCAGTTACAAGCCTGCTAGAGTTAGCAGCAGGCGGATGAGCTACATGCACGTGCAGTTACAAGCCTGCTAGAGTTAGCAGCAGGCGGCTGAGCAACATGCACGTGCAGTTACAAGCCTGCTAGAGTTAGCAGCAGGCGGATGAGCTACATGCACGTGCAGTTACAAGCCTGCTAGAGTTAGCAGCAGGCGGATGAGCTACATGCACGTGCAGTTACAAGCCTGCTAGAGTTAGCAGCAGGCGGATGAGCTACATGCACGTGCAGTTACAAGCCTGCTAGAGTTAGCGGCAGGTGGATGAGCTACATGCACGTGCAGTTACAAACCTGCTAGAGTTAGCGGCAGGCGGATGAGCAACATGCACGTGCAGTTACAAGCCTGCTAGAGTTAGCGGCAGGTGGATGAGCAACATGCACGTGCAGTTACAAGCCTGCTAGAGTTAGCGGCAGGCGGATGAACAACATGCACGTGCAGTTACAAGCCTGCTAGAGTTAGCGGCAGGTGGATGAGCAACATGCACGTGCAGTTACAAGCCTGCTAGAGTTAGCGGCAGGTGGATGAGCAACATGCACGTGCAGTTACAAGCCTGCTAGAGTTAGCGGCAGGTGGATGAGCAACATGCACCGCCGTAGTACGGACAAAGCCTGAGCTGCAATGTGAAGTGAACTGAAGCTTCGGAACACCCGGAGTAGATCTAGCTTCCTTAGCAGCATACCCCTCTGGGCTGTGGAAGGGTAGCTACCAACGAGGACATTAACTCAGCAGGTCTTAATTAATTAATTAATAAGGTCTTATTCTTCTCTGGCAGGCTAGGGGCCAGCTATGGTTCGGAGGTGTGACCTAGAGCTTTAGTTCAGTGCAATAACACTGTCTGTACGTACCCGGTCTTGTTCTTGTCCAGGAGACTAGGGGTCATGGCTCTGAGGTAGGCACAGGTACAGATGAGCAGTAGGATCACTGTTAACAGGCTCTGGAAGTTAAATATGGCAGACTGGAGAGGGAATGGGAGGTTATTACTGGGTCAACATCCATCGTCACTCTAGGATGCATCTATGACTCCACATAACCTGGGCAGCTAAATAATAATCTATGTAATACCTATTGCAAAGTCATCAAATAAGTTTCAATCACAGCTAAATACAAAAAAAAGCTACTTCAGGGCTGTTAGTTGAAGGCTTTTTAGGTTGTCAACACAAGTTTCCAGGTGTATTGTGTTAAACGTTGGGCTCCTGCTCTCTTTCAGTTGGACACTGAGGGAAATCTAGACTTATAACTGTAAAAGACAACAGAACGCACTATTCTGGATGAATCAAGCTAGCTGGCTACTACTAGCTATCTACAGTAGCTTGCAATAGGAACGTCTTGTAAAACAGGGATAACGTTACCACTTCCATATTAGACATAAAACATGTATTTATTTGGAGGGTGACGTTAGTTAATCTACTTCTTCGCTACAGTTTAATAGCTGTTGGCAGCCAATACATGTTACATCACCGCCACCAAGTTATTTAACCAAATGTTATATTTAAGAATTGACAACATACCATGTCGGAGCTAGGTACGCTAGCTGGCGAGCTGCTACGGCGCCACCTCACACTTCCGTAGCGTCGTAGACAGATGACGTTGTACGGAACAAGGAAGAGACGAACTGAAACTGCGGCGTCTGGCGATTTAAACTAGATTTAACACCGGTTGTAGGATTAAATATCAGAAGTCGACCATCGGATATTAAAAGACACAACCAACTATCTAAAGGCTAGTGCAGTTTGAGGTAGGTGGGACACTGACGTACTTGATACATGTTCAAATGGCCACACGTGTGCTACGTTGCTCGAGCTTTGTTTACAAACAAGTCTGATGTATGTAAACACACAACTCTATCAACTTTACTGACTTTATTGTCCCCATTGGGACATTTTGTTGCAGCGTCATGTACACGTTTAAAGTGGCGTTTAAATACAAAACACATTGACAATACAACTTTCATAACAGTTACATACCAATAAAAAGATACTACTAGCCTGCTGGCCTTACTGGGTCGATAGGAACATTAGCCCGAGCTATTTAGGAGGGATATCACACCTGAAACAAATTATTGTCTAGTTCTGTTTTTCTTGCCGAGGGGTGCCCTATACCTGCGCCCAGAGGGGAATAGGTCAAAGTCAGAGTACAGAGGGCGCTTGGGTATAAAAGTGGGTGTAACCATTAGTCTAAACAACGTTTTGCAATTTAAACGAGAGTTTCTATTGAACAAATGCAGTTAAGACCCCCCCGTTCCATTAAGACTAATTTAGCAACATAATCGGAATAATGAATAATTACAACCATGGCACTCAGTAATGATGGCCAATGAAGTAGTTTACTATGATAATCTCATGTTAGTGGAGCTTTGTCATGCATTCTGCTTGCACCATGTAACATGGCCCAGTCCCAAATCAACCCTTAGACCCCACTCTAGTGTAGTCTACCCTTACCCCTCCCCAGACACTTACTGTAGGCTACATGCTGGTGCCAATTGCCTGTCTGTCAAAACAAAATAGAACCTAATAGGAAAGATAATTCCCAAAGCCAAAGATCGGTGCATCTACATTCTCCATCTCTACTTTAATGGTGTTGTTTTAGTGACTGAATCCAGAAGTAAGAAGATAGGAATTGAGGAAATTCTGAGACCGAGGTTTCAGCACAGGTCTGAACAGGAAAGGTGAGTGACAGAAATATGTGTCATTGCTGGCTGGCTGGGGTGTCGGTACAGGTGTTACTAGGGATTAATGAATGACTGTCGAACAGGATGTCAGATGGGTGGGTTAAACTCCACGGTTCTCCTCATTTACAATGCTGCACATCTGACCTCTCATCGCGGTCACTGAGCTCTAATGTGTGCAACTTGGTGTTACTGACTGTCACTGTGGATGAGTATAGTGACTGGTCCAAGGGGAGGGGAGGCAGAGTGTTTTACTGTTTGGCTGGCATCTAACACAGCCTGTGCTGCCTGCCTGCCAAGAGAATGATGAAATAATGTCCATGAGCTAATTAGCAGGACTGCACTGTCATTTTCACATCCACCCACTGGCGGCAGGTAGCCTAGTGGTTAAGAGCATTGGGCCATTAACCGAAAGGTCAAAATCCCAACCCGACTCGGTGAATTAAAAAATATATGTCGATGTGCCCTTGAGCAGGGCACTTGACCCTAATTGCTCCTGTATGTCGCTCTGGATAAGAGCGTCTGCTAAATGTAGAGGTAAACAATGATCACAATTGTCACAAATATCCCAACTTTGTTTTATTTCCAATACTTTGTTTAGAGCCAAACAGAATTACAGACGGAATGACCTCACGTGCCTGTGCTGTTTTTCTGCAGGTGTGAGATGCATGTGACGGTGCGTGAGGTCTGTATCTCCTCGGAGTCAGAGACTTCCTACTTCCTGCGAGTGGAGTGGAGGGGGCGGGACTTAGGCTCTGGCTTCCTGTTACTGCTCACTGATGGACAGAATGCATGGAGAGGAGAGGGTAAACACACACACCTGACGAACACGCATGCACAAACATGACCACACACCTGTCTAAACACTCACCTGAATCTTCCTTCCTTCCTTTCCCTCCCTCTCTCCCTGTCTGTAGTATCAGAGGATGCAGTGCGGGAGGAGGCAGAGGAGTTGGAGATGCAGACAGATCGTTACATCCAGGACCTCCAGCAGGCCCTGACTGGGACTGGACCCTCTACTGACTACAGCTTCACCTTGACCCATAACCCCGGCCCAATGGCCAACACGACCCTGTCCTACGAGAAGGTGCAGAGGGACATCTCGGTGAGTGGCGTGACGAATCATAACGGTGTGTTTTTTTGGCCCCAACAAGTTTTAACGACTATCCTGAACCTTAACCTTTACCATAGCCCTTAACCCTATCAAATGTTTTACTTGTAGTATTTATTTGAGCAAGTTAGCCATCCATCATGTGATATCTGATCTGTGTACAGTGTTGCATGCACTTTGAGGTTCATGTGATGTCGTCACTAGAATTAACACTGATGATGTTTGTATATGATCTCATCCTTAAGAGGTGTTCATGGAAGTGAGAGTGAACTGTGTCTCCCATAACCTCATGTCGTATCTCATATCATATCTCATGTTCCCATTCCCATTTCCTCTCAGGACCCTCTAACTACCACTAATTGAGCTAATGAACCCAGGAAGACATTCATGTAGTGAAGCGCCCCTGTAGGAGGTTACCATGCCGTAGAAGTGTTGTTTTTATTGTTAGTAGCTGCAGTCTTCCCTTCCCATAGGCTAGGGGTGTTACGCCCTCCGATAGGATTGGTGTCATATAACTGTAAAAACAAACAAAATGGAGGCCAGTGGTATGATGAAATACAGGAGGTTATTATTATTCCAACAGTGGAATATTTATCTCTCATCTTCACAGTATATTAGAACACACAAGTCAGTCAGGCAGTCATATCAACAGCGGGGTTGTATTGGATTCTTCAGGAGTGTGTTATTGTTGACCAGTGATGACCTCATCCTAAGATAATATCTTCCTCCGACTCCCTGCTTTGACAGGAAACTTGTACTGTAGAATACGATCACTATGGAGGTAAAACACACATGTAGCCAACTTAGTGACAGTCCGTGTGCTCAGAGGTCAACCCCCCACACACACACACACACACACACACACACACACACACACACACACACACACACACACACACACACACACACACTTTGTGCTTTGTTGCCATAGTAATAGGGTAATGACAGAATGTAACTCCTAGTGCATGTGTTTCAGTAGAAAAGGGAAATGAATAGGATTGACTGCTTCAGAAACGGGAGTTTTGGGCCAGGACGTTTACAGAAGTTTCTGTGATGCATCATCCCAGATGAAAAAGTCCAAACTGTTTTCTGTTGCTCAACAGTTTATAAAAATATGAATTCATTCATCATAGAGATATGACTCATTATCAAATGATCCAAGTCTAATGGCTGGCCTTGCAACAGCAGTGTGTGTGTGTGTGTGTGTGTGCATGTGTGCGTGCCTGTTGTGTAATTTCTGCAGAGAGTGAGCGTTGATTGACACCAGCTGTAAGAAAAGGGCAAACCTTACAATACCCTTGTAGAACCGTATACTGTAGAACCATATAGAACCCTGTAAAACAGTCCTGGATAATGAGAATTAGGAACATCGGGGTGGTTGTTGTTTGGTAGATGTAAAGATGTGAATGTGATCCTCCTCTTTTTACTGCACCTCACTGGCCCATAGCAACAGCCCCAGGAAGGCTCCCACATCGCTGCGAGGGTATTATTACCATACCAGCAGTGATGTGTAACCTTAAACAGCAACATGTACTTGACAATAAACAGTCATATTATGGCCCACGGGGCAGCCATTTTCCACTAGTCAGTGGGTTTCCTCAGATCAATGATATTGTGCAACTTTACATTTGATTTTCATTTGGAAGAACCATTCAAGCATTTTTATAGAATGTGAACAACTGCATGTTGTTGACTTCTCATCCTTTCCGTTTTCCTCTGTCGTCTCTTCTTTATCCTCTTGTTGATTTTGATGCAGTCTGTCTCTCAGATCTTGTTGAGAGTAGCTTTGTGTGTGTGAGGATGTGGAATCACAGGTCTAAACGACCCCCTGAACCCGCTGGTCATTCCCTCTGAGACCTGCTTTGAAAACCAACTCCAGAACCAGCATGTGGATCCATTTCACAACGCCGCATTTCACAAGACTAACTGGCAAGTGTCTTCACTGACATTTTCAACCTCTCCCTGTCAGAGTCTGTAATACCAACATGTATCAAGCCGACCACCATAGTCCCTGTGCCCAAGAACACTTAGGTAACCTGCGTAAATGACTATCAACCCGTAGCACTTACGTTTGTAGCCATGAAGTGCTTTGAAAGGCTGGTCATGGCTCACATCAACACCATTATCCCAGAAACCCTAGAGCCACTCCAATTCACATACCGCCTCAACAGATCCCCAGATGATGCAATCTCTATTGCACTCCACACTGCCCTTTCCCACCTGGACATCTGTGGATCTGTTGAGAATGCTATTCATTGACTACAGCTCAGCTTTCAAAACCATAGTGCCCTCAAAGCTCATCACGAAGGTAAGGACCCTGGGACTAAACACCTCCCTGTGCTTCTGGATTCCTGGACTTCCTGACGGGCCGCCCCTAGGTGGCAAGGGTAGGGAACAACACATCCGCCACGCTGATCCTCAACATGGGGGCCCCTCAGGGTTGAGTGCTCAGTCCCCTCCTGTACTCCCTGTTTACTCATGACTGCATGGCCAGGCACGGCTCCAACACTATCAAGTTTGCAGACGACACAACAATGGTAGGCCTGATCAACGACAAGACAGCCTATAGGGAGGAGGTCAGAGACCTGGTTGTGTGGTGACAGGACAACAACCTCTCCCTCAACGTGATTAAGACAAAGGAGATGACTGCGGACTACAGGAAAAGGAGGACTGGGCATGCCCCCATTCACATCGACGGGGCTGTAGTGGAACTATCATGGTCCAAATACACTAAGACAGTCGTGAAGAGGGCACAACAAAGCCTATACAAATCAAATTGTATTTGTCACATGTGCCGAATACAACACGTGTAGACTTTACAGTGAAATGCTTACCGACAGGCCCTTAACCAACAATGCAGTTTTAAGAAAATACCAACAAAAAAAGTAAGCGATAAGAATAACAGATCATTAAAGAGCAGCAGTAAATAACAATAGCGGGGTCATATACAGGGGGTACCGGTGTCGAGGTAATATAGGTCATTATGTACAGGGTATCGGTACAGAGTCAATGTGCAGGGGCACAGGTTAGTTGAGGTAATATGTACATGTGGTATAGTTATTAAAGTGACTATGCATAGATAATAACAGAGAGTAGCAGCAGTGTAGAAGGGGGGGGGGGGCAATGCAAATAGTCTTGGTAGCCATTTGATTAGCTGTTCAGGAGTCTTATGGCTTGGGTGTAGAAGCTGTTTAGAAGCCTCTTGGCACTCCGGTACTGCTTGCTGTGGAGTCGCAGAGAGAACAGTCTATGACTAGGGTGGCTGGAGATTTTGGCAATTTTTAGGGCCTTCCTCTGACACCAACTGGGATAGAGGTCCTGGATGGCAGGAAGGTTGGCCCCAGTGACGTACTGGGCCGTACGCACTACCCTCTGTAGTGCCTTGCGGTCGGAGGCCGAGCAGTTGCCATACCAGGCAGTGATGCAACTCGTCAGGATGCTCTCAATGGTGCAGCTGTAAAACATTTGAGGATCTGAGGACCCATGCCAAATATTTTCAGTCTCCTGAGGGGGACATGAAGGACCCTGGGACTAAACTAGAGGTCGACAGAGTATGATTTTTCAACGCCGATAACGATTATTATCTGAAATAAATAATGAAACATGCTGAATTTGGTTTAAATAATGCAAAAACACAGTGTTGGAGAAAAAACTAAATGTGCAATATGTGCCATGTAAAAAAGCTAGTGTTTTAGTTCCTTGCTCAGAACATGAGAATATATGAAAGCTAGTGGTTCAATATTCCCAGTTAAGAAGTTTTAGGTTGTAGTTATTATAGGAATTATGACGCATCGACTGTTTATCTCTATACCATTTGTATTTCATAGACCTTTGACTATTGGATGTTCTAATAGGCACTTTAGTATTGCCAGCCTAATCTCGGGAGTTGATAGGCTTGAAGTCATAAACAGCGCTGTGAAGCAAGCATTGCTAAGAGCTTCTGCAAATGCAGTAAAGTTGGAATGAATGCTTACGAGCCTGCTGCCACCTACCACAGCTCAGTCAGACTGCTCTATCAAATCATAGACTTAATTATAATATAATAAAGACATTGTTGGTTAAGGGCATTTCACTGTAAGGTCTCCTACACCTGTTGTATTCGCCGCATGTGACAAATGAAATTTGATTTGATTTACACCAGGACTGTGTCTGAATGTGTGTGTGTGTGTGTGTGTGTGTGGCTGGTCTATGTGTGTTTAAATGTGTGGAGGTGAATGGTTTTCATCACCAGTAGATGGACCAGTGTAAAGAGAGTCCCTGTAATGACAGCCTTGGGCACAAACCAAGGTTCACCACAACACCATTATCTGCTGGCCAGTGAGCTCACCACCAATACACTACCGCTGAATCCCTCACAGCAGAAGCAGCAGCGTTGGTGGTCACTTTAGGCGCCACCCAGACACCACAGTGATGTAGTAGCGACAGTCTCTACCTGAATAGGTTCTTATTCTCTCCAGTAGTTAGTCACTGAGTCTGAGTTAGAGAGAGAGAGAGGCCAATACAGAGAGATTATGAAACGGTTGTTTTACTACGACATCTAATGGAAGCTCTGCTCGAGTACAACATTCCAGAGCCAACTTGGTCCATCATAATACCGGCCAATAGTGTTTGGGGCCAAATCATTATTGACCAATCGTTTTACCGCCCATGTCTTTACCGGCCAACCAAGTAACTGTCCATCTCGTTAAGGTGGGCACGAGTATATGTGTGTGTTTACAGGTGCATATATTAACTCTCTCCCTTCCTCAACCCCCCTTCCAGTTCTGCCTGGGTTCTGTGTTGCTGGGTAAGATTCCTGAGCCAGTGGAGGAGGTTAGAGCGTTACTGACTCACGGTCTAGAACGTGGAACCGCACTGCAGAACCACAACCACTTACTAAAGGAGGAGAACCACAGACTCAAACAGGAGCTACAACACATCAATGCAGAGTAAGACCACACACACACACACACACACACACACACACACACACACACACACACACACACACACACACACACATGAAGAGTTCACCTCCCTCCTCTTTAAGAGTCATTGCCCAATCCCCAAAACTCTCTACAGGGTAGGACCGCCACTGTATGTTGCATTGTCTAGGAACTGATTTTATGAGTGTGTGTGTGTGTGGCTGCTGAGGATGGAAAATAGCTCTGAAAGTGGGCCTTAATGACGCACAGACCTGAGAGCTCAACACAGAGGTCAAGATCGAACTCACACACAAAGGATGAGGGAACCCCTCGCAAGTGAGTGTTGAGGGCAGTTCCCCTCACCTAGACTGAATCCATGTGTTTCTAATCATCTCACTGCTGTAGTTTCTCTGATTCTGAAATAGAATATAGCGGTATTTGGTTGCGGAGGGGGAGGAAAAATCTGTCGAGGTTCCCTGGCAACCAACACCAGACGCAACTAACCTTAACCTTGACTGGATTCAGAGGGAAAGAGTGGCTGTTGGCTGCATCAGGGCTGGAGAGTTCGATTATGTCCCCTTAGGTTATGTTATGACATACAGTGGGGCAAAAAAGTATTTAGTCAGCCACCAATTGTGCAAGTTCTCCCACTTAAAAAGATGAGAGAGGCCTGTAATTTTCATCATAGGTACACTTCAACTATGACAGACAAAATGAGAAAAAAAATCCAGAAAATCACATTGTAGGATGTTTAATGAATTTATTTGCAAATTATGGTGTATTTTTTTATTTTTCTCATTTTGTCTGTCATAGTTGAAGTGTACCTATGATGAACATTACAGGACTCTCATGTTTTAAGTGGGAGAACTTGCACAATTGGTGGCTGACTAAATCCTTTTTTTGCACCACTGTAAATGTCCTATAAATGGCACAGTCATATTTCTATCCATACCAAGCCAGGGATTGTTGCTGTAAATGCATTTTATTCCATTCCCTTGTAACTCACTCTAACCCTGCCTTCTGTAAGCTCTAACACGACCTGTGTGTGTGTGCGTGTGTGTAGGTTGCAGCGGTTTGTCAGTGGGAAGGAGACACTCGAGTCAGAGCTGTACTCTCGCTTCACCCTGGTGCTGAATGAGAAGAAGGCCAAGATACGCAGTCTGCAGAAGAACCTTACACACCTGCAGGAGACCAGGTACATAGTACACACACATCCCCCATCTATGACCCAACCTAACGTTACCCCACGGGGGGGGGGTCTGACCGTGAGGAGCCCCTCAAGGTCACAGGATATCACTCATAACATTTCCACCCTCCTCTGTAATAAAGGGGAATGACCAAGAGGGTTTGATTTATCAACGTAGCTTCCTTTGATATATTCATCATCTATGTGATAACCCCTTCTGATATGTCCCAATGGTTTGGTCTTGGTGATTTGGCCATCTGGTGGCACATGCCATTATGTAAGTGATGAAAGGTGTTATTTAGGTGATGAGAAAATATACAACCTATTGGTACCACATTTAATCCCATACTGTTCAATATAAACTGAATACCAGGCAAATATACAGGATAGCTGCCGACATAAAGTGTCTGTAATAGGGCGTTGGGCCACCACAACAGCCTCGGTGCTCCTTGGCGTAGGTTCTGCAAGTGGCTGGATCTCTATTGGAGGGATACGACACCATTCTTCCAATGGGAAATGCTATAATTGGGTGTTTTGTCTATGGTGGTGGGAAACGCAAACTCTGGCGCCGCTCTAGAATATTCCATAAGTGTTAAATTGGGTTGAGATCTGGTGACTGAGACAGCCATGGCATTATGGTTTATGTCGTTTATGCTCATCAAACCATTCAGTGACCACTCGTGCGCTGTGGATAGGGGGCATAACCATGGTAGCCAGAATAATGTCCATGCCCAGCATTTTTATTCATACATGAACATTAGCATAACGGGGTGTTAATTGCTTAATTAACTCAGGGACCACACCTGTGTGGAAGCACCTGCTTTCAAAATACTCTGTATCCCTCATTTACTCAAGGGTTTCCATTATTTTGCCAGTTACCTGTACTCCCAGGATGCACAACCTTCCCAAGTTGTGATCTTTAACACGTGCATGTGCGTCTGTATATCTCTCGTCTCTCTAACAGGGAAGAGGGAGAGAGCAGCAGTCCAGGGAAGGGAACGAAAAAGACGACAGGACAGACCAGAGAGAAGGATGAATATGAAGCGAGCACTGATGATGAGCAGTTACAGCCTGCCTCTATAGAACCCACCCAGGGTAGGGTATAACCCCCTCCACACACACACACACACACACACACACACACACACACACACACACACACACACACACACACACACACACACACACACACACACACACACACACACACACACACACACACACACACACACACACACACACACTTACATGCAGTGATATGGAGCAGCTGAGTGGGTTTTATCTGTAGGTAATGGATGGAAGGGAAAACATTGAGAAGGATCTGAAGGAGATGGAGTGTGTGTGAATGAGTTGGGGTCGACCCCTCAGGTGCCCCCTCAAGTTAACCCAAAGGAAATTCTACAAATATTAACTCGTGTAAAGAAGAAACAAACGTTCAAGTGTCCTAAGAGCTTGTTGAAAGTAAACTTGTCACCGGCAGTGTGTTTGCTTAGTGGTCTCGTAGTGATGACACCAGAGCATGTGTGATCTCCCTCCTGGAGAGTGTTTAGAGCAGATTTACAGTCAGATGTTACTCTGAGTTACATTAGAGCTGTGTGTGGTGTGTGTGTGTGTGTGTGTGTGTGTGTGTGTGTGTGTGTGTGTGTGTGTGTGTGTGTGTGTGTGTGTGTGTGTGTGTGTGTGTGTGTGTGTGTGTGTGTGTGTGTGTGTGTGTGTGTGTGTGTGTAAGCGATAGTTGTGTGTGGTCCCCCGATTGTAGTCTCTAACCACTATCTCAGAGGAGGTGGCCCTGAGGGAAGAGTTGGAGGGTGAAAGGGGTGGTTGACTAGGAATGATAATAGACCTCACAACACTGCCATCATGGAGCTCAGAAGAACCCCCCCCACCCCCCATGTTTGTGTCCAGCCCAGTGTATGAAAGTGTTTATCCTGTACAGACTCATCATTAACCCTAAATTATAAACTGGGTGGTTTGAGCCCTGAATGCTGATTGTCTGACAGCCGTGGTATATCAGATCGTATACCACTGGTATGACTCATTATATACCCCAAATTAACCCACTACACAATGTCTCTGTCTAAAAGTTGACCTTATCTTACCTTATGGCTAAGCTGATTATTATCTATGCATAGTCAATTTACCCCACCTACATGCAGTGGTGGAAAAAGTACTCAATTGTCATACTTGAATAAAAGTGAAGATACCTTAATAGAAAATGATGCAAGTGAAAGTCACCCAGTAAAATACTACTTGAGTAAAAGTCTAAAAGTATTTGGTTTTAAATATACTTATTGAGTATGAAAGTAAATGGAATTTCTAAAATGTACTTCAATATAAAAAGTAAAAGTAAATACAATTTCTACTTCCTTATATTAAGCTTTTTTTATTTTTTTTTATTTTTATTTACTGATAGCCAGGGGCACACTCCAACACTATTTACAAACGAAGCATGTGTGTTCAGTGAGTCCTCCAGATCAGAGCCAGTAGGGATGACCAGGGATGTTCTGTGTTTAGTGAGTCCTCCAGATCAGAGCCAGTAGGGATGACCAGGGATGTTCTGTGTTTAGTGAGTCCACCAGATCAGAGCCAGTAGGGATGACCAGGGATGTTCTGTGTTTAGTGAGTCCTCCAGATCAGAGCCAGTAGGGATGACCAGGGATGTTCTGTGTTTAGTGAGTCCTCCAGATCAGAGGCAGTAGGGATGACCAGGGATGTTCTGTGTTTAGTGAGTCCTCCAGATCAGAGGCAGTAGGGATGACCAGGGATATTCTATGTTTAGTGAGTCCACCATATCAGAGGCAGTAGGGATGACCAGGGATGTTATCTTGATAAGTGTGGGAATTGGACCATTTTCCTGTCAACACCTAAAAGAGTAGGGAAAATGTATGGAGTAGAAAGTACATTATTTTCTTTAGGAATATAGTGAAGTTAAAGTTGCCAAAAATATAAATAATAAAGTATAGATTGTACTTTACACCACTGCCTATATGTACATATTACCTCGACTACCCTGTACCCCCGCACATTGACTTGGTACCGGTACCCCCTGTATATAGCCTCCACATTGACTTGGTACCGGTACCCCCTGTATATAGTCTCCCCATTGACTCTGTACCGGTACCCCCTGTATATAGCCTCCACATTGACTTGGTACCGGTACCCCCTGTATATAGCCTCCACATTGACTTGGTACCGGTACCCCCTGTATATAGTCTCCACATTGACTCTGTACCGGTACCCCCTGTATATAGCCTCCACATTGACTCTGTACCGGTACCCCTGTATATAGCCTCCACATTGACTTGGTACTGGTACCCCCTGTATATAGCCTCCACATTGACTTGGTACCGGTACCCCCTGTATATAGCCTCCACATTGACTTGGTACCGGTACCCCCTGTATATAGCCTCCACATTGACTTGGTACCGGTACCCCCTGTATATAGTCTCCACATTGACTTGGTACCGGTACCCCCTGTATATAGTCTCCACATTGACTTGGTACCGGTACCCCCTGTATATAGTCTCCACATTGACTTGGTACCAGTACCGCCTGTATATAGCCTCCACATTGACTTGGTACCGGTACCCCCTGTATATAGCCTCCACATTGACTCTGTACCGGTACCCCCTGTATATAGCCTCCACATTGACTTGGTACCGGTACCCCCTGTATATAGCCTCCACATTGACTTGGTACCGGTACCCCCTGTATATAGCCTCCACATTGACTCTGTACCGGTACCCCCTGTATATAGCCTCCACATTGACTTGGTACCGGTACCCCCTGTATATAGCCTCCACATTGACTCTGTACCGGTACCCCCTGTATATAGCCTCCACATTGACTTGGTACCGGTACCCCCTGTATATAGCCTCCACATTGACTTGGTACCGGTACCCCCTGTATATAGCCTCCACATTGACTTGGTACCGGTACCCCTGTATATAGCCTCCACATTGACTTGGTACTGGTACCCCTGTATATAGCCTCCACATTGACTCTGTACCAGTACCCCTGTATATAGCCTCCACATTGACTTGGTACCGGTACCCCCTGTATATAGCCTCCACATTGACTCTGTACCGGTACCCCTGTATATAGCCTCCACATTGACTTGGTACCGGTACCCCTGTATATAGCCTCCACATTGACTCTGTACCGGTACCCCCTGTATATAGCCTCCACATTGACTCTGTACTGGTACCCCTGTATATAGCCTCCACATTGACTCTGTACCGGTACCCCCTGTATATAGCCTCCACATTGACTCTGTACCGGTACCCCTGTATATAGCCTCCACATTGACTTGGTACCGGTACCCCTGTATATAGCCTCCACATTGACTCTGTACCGGTACCCCTGTATATAGCCTCCACATTGACTTGGTACTGGTACCCCCTGTATATAGCCTCCACATTGACTCTGTACCGGTACCCCTGTATATAGCCTCCACATTGACTCTGTACCGGTACCCCCTGTATATAGCCTCCACATTGACTTGGTACCGGTATCCCCTGTATATAGCCTCCACATTGACTTGGTACCGGTACCCCCTGTATATAGCCTCCACATTGACTTGGTACCAGTACCCCTGTATATAGCCTCCACATTGACTCTGTACCGGTACCCCTGTATATAGCCTCCACATTGACTTGGTACCGGTACCCCTGTATATAGCCTCCACATTGACTCTGTACCGGTACCCCCTGTATATAGCCTCCACATTGACTCTGTACCGGTACCCCCTGTATATAGCCTCCACATTGACTTGGTACCGGTACCCCTGTATATAGCCTCCACATTGACTTGGTACCGGTACCCCCTGTATATAGCCTCCACATTGACTTGGTACTGGTACCTCCTGTATATAGCCTCCACATTGACTCTGTACCAGTACCCCTGTATATAGCCTCCACATTGACTTGGTACCGGTACCCCTGTATATAGCCTCCACATTGACTCTGTACCGGTACCCCTGTATATAGCCTCCACATTGACTTGGTCCTGGTACCCCCTGTATATAGCCTCCACATTGACTCTGTACCGGTACCCCTGTATATAGCCTCCACATTGACTCTGTACTGGTACCCCCTGTATATAGCCTCCACATTGACTCGGTACCGGTACCCCTGTATATAGCCTCCACATTGACTCTGTACCGGTACCCCTGTATATAGCCTCCACATTGACTTGGTACCGGTACCCCCTGTATATAGCCTCCACATTGACTCTGTACCGGTACCCCCTGTATTTAGCCTCCACATTGACTTGGTACTGGTACCCCTGTATATAGCCTCCACATTGACTCTGTACCGGTACCCCCTGTATATAGCCTCCACATTGACTCTGTACCGGTACCCCCTGTATATAGCCTCCACATTGACTTGGTACCGGTACCCCTGTATATAGCCTCCACATTGACTTGGTACCGGTACCCCTGTATATAGCCTCCACATTGACTTGGTACCAGTACCCCTGTATATAGCCTCCACATTGACTCTGTACCGGTACCCCTGTATATAGCCTCCACATTGACTTGGTACCGGTACCCCTGTATATAGCCTCCACATTGACTCTGTACCGGTGTATATAGCCTCCACATTGACTCTGTACCGGTACCCCCTGTATATAGCCTCCACATTGACTCTGTACCGGTACCCCTGTATATAGCCTCCACATTGACTCTGTACCGGTACCCCTGTATATAGCCTCCACATTGACTCTGTACCGGTACCCCCTGTATATAGCCTCCACATTGACTTGGTACCAGTACCCCTGTATATAGCCTCCACATTGACTCTGTACCGGAACCCCCTGTATATAGCCTCCACATTGACTCTGTACCGGTACCCCCTGTATATAGCCTCCACATTGACTTGGTACCAGTACCCCCTGTATATAGCCTCCACATTGACTCTGTACCGGTACCCCTGTATATAGCCTCCACATTGACTCTGTACCGGTACCCCTGTATATAGCCTCCACATTGACTTGGTACCAGTACCCCCTGTATATAGCCTCCACATTGACTCTGTACTGGTACTCCTGTATATAGCCTCCACATTGACTCTGTACCGGTACCCCTGTATATAGCCTCCACATTGACTCTGTACCGGTACCACCTGTATATAGCCTCCACATTGACTTGGTACCGGTACCCCCTGTATATAGCCTCCACATTGACTTGGTACCGGTACCCCCTGTATATAGCCTCCACATTGACTTGGTACTGGTACCCCCTGTATATAGCCTCCACATTGACTCTGTACCGGTACCCCCTGTATATAGCCTCCACATTGACTCTGTACCGGTACCCCCTGTATATAGCCTCCACATTGACTTGGTACCGGTACCCCCTGTATATAGCCTCCACATTGACTTGGTACCGGTACCCCCTGTATATAGCCTCCACATTGACTTGGTACCAGTACCCCCTGTATATAGCCTCCACATTGACTCTGTACCGGTACCCCCTGTATATAGCCTCCACATTGACTTGGTACCGGTACCCCCTGTATATAGCCTCCACATTGACTCTGTACCGGTACCCCCTGTATATAGCCTCCACATTGACTCTGTACCGGTACCCCCTGTATATAGCCTCCACATTGACTTGGTACCAGTACCCCCTGTATATAGCCTCCACATTGACTCTGTACCGGTACCCCCTGTATATAGCCTCCACATTGACTCTGTACCGGTACCCCTGTATATAGCCTCCACATTGACTTGGTACCAGTACCCCTGTATATAGCCTCCACATTGACTTGGTACCAGTACCCCTGTATATAGCCTCCACATTGACTCTGTACCGGTACCCCTGTATATAGCCTCCACATTGACTTGGTACCAGTACCCCTGTATATAGCCTCCACATTGACTTGGTACCAGTACCCCTGTATATAGCCTCCACATTGACTTGGTACTGGTACCCCCTGTATATAGCCTCCACATTGACTCTGTACCGGTACCCCCTGTATATAGCCTCCACATTGACTCTGTACCGGTACCCCCTGTATATAGCCTCCACATTGACTTGGTACCAGTACCCCTGTATATAGCCTCCACATTGACTTGGTACTGGTACCCCTGTATATAGCCTCCACATTGACTCTGTACCGGTACCCCTGTATATAGCCTCCACATTGACTCTGTACCGGTACCCCCTGTATATAGCCTCCACATTGACTCTGTATCGGTACCCCTGTATATAGCCTCCACATTGACTTGGTACTGGTACCCCCTGTATATAGCCTCCACATTGACTCTGTACCGGTACCCCTGTATATAGCCTCCACATTGACTCTGTACCGGTACCCCTGTATATAGCCTCCACATTGACTCTGTACCGGTACCCCCTGTATATAGCCTCCACATTGACTCTGTACCAGTACCCCTGTATATAGCCTCCACATTGACTTGGTACCAGTACCGCCTGTATATAGCCTCCACATTGACTCTGTACCAGTACCCCTGTATATAGCCTCCACATTGACTTGGTACCAGTACCGCCTGTATATAGCCTCCACATTGACTTGGTACCAGTACCCCTGTATATAGCCTCCACATTGACTTGGTACCGGTACCCCTGTATATAGCCTCCACATTGACTCTGTACCGGTACCCCTGTATATAGCCTCCACATTGACTTGGTACTGGTACCCCCTGTATATAGCCTCCACATTGACTCTGTACCGGTACCCCCTGTATATAGCCTCCACATTGACTCTGTACCGGTACCCCCTGTATATAGCCTCCACATTGACTTGGTACCAGTACCCCCTGTATATAGCCTCCACATTGACTTGGTACCAGTACCCCCTGTATATAGCCTCCACATTGACTTGGTACCAGTACCCCCTGTATATAGCCTCCACATTGACTCTGTACCGGTACCCCCTGTATATAGCCTCCACATTGACTCTGTACCGGTACCCCCTGTATATAGCCTCCACATTGACTTGGTACCAGTACCCCCTGTATATAGCCTCCACATTGACTTGGTACCAGTACCCCCTGTATATAGCCTCCACATTGACTTGGTACCGGTACCCCCTGTATATAGCCTCCACATTGACTTGGTACCAGTACCCCCTGTATATAGCCTCCACATTGACTTGGTACCAGTACCCCCTGTATATAGCCTCCACATTGACTTGGTACTGGTACCCCTGTATATAGCCTCCACATTGACTCTGTACCGGTACCCCTGTATATAGCCTCCACATTGACTCTGTACCGGTACCCCCTGTATATAGCCTCCACATTGACTTGGTACCAGTACCCCTGTATATAGCCTCCACATTGACTTGGTACTGGTACCCCCTGTATATAGCCTCCACATTGACTCTGTACCGGTACCCCCCTGTATATAGCCTCCACATTGACTCTGTACCGGTACCCCTGTATATAGCCTCCACATTGACTCTGTATCGGTACCCCTGTATATAGCCTCCACATTGACTTGGTACTGGTACCCCCTGTATATAGCCTCCACATTGACTCTGTACCGGTACCCCTGTATATAGCCTCCACATTGACTCTGTACCGGTACCCCTGTATATAGCCTCCACATTGACTCTGTACCGGTACCCCTGTATATAGCCTCCACATTGACTCTGTACCAGTACCCCTGTATATAGCCTCCACATTGACTTGGTACCAGTACCGCCTGTATATAGCCTCCACATTGACTCTGTACCAGTACCCCTGTATATAGCCTCCACATTGACTTGGTACCAGTACCGCCTGTATATAGCCTCCACATTGACTTGGTACCAGTACCCCTGTATATAGCCTCCACATTGACTTGGTACCGGTACCCCCTGTATATAGCCTCCACATTGACTCTGTACCGGTACCCCCTATATATAGCCTCCACATTGACTCTGTACCGGTACCCCCTGTATATAGTCTCGTTATTTTTATTGTTCAACTTCTTTTTTTTAAACTTGAATTTATTTAGTGAATAATTTCTGAACCGCATTGTTGGTTAAGGGCTTGTAAGTAAGCATTTTACGGTAAGCGCTACAGGACACCTGTTGTATTCAGTGCATGTGACAAATAAAATTAGATTTGATTTGAAGTGTGTGCTCAGATGGAAAAAATCTTATTTAAAATCAATAAAATCACATTTTATTTGTCACATACACATGGTTAGCAGATGTTAATGTGATTGTAGCGAAACCAACGAGTAATCTAACCTAACAATTCTGCAACTGCTACCTTGTACACACAAGTGTAAAGGGATAAATAATATGTACATAAAGATATATGAATGAGTGATGGTACAGAACGGCATAGGCAAGATGCAGTAGATGGTCTCGAGTACAGTATATACATATGAGATGAGTAATGTAGGGTATGTAAACATTATATTAAGTGGCATTTTTTTATATCAATTTCCATTATTAAAGTGGCTAGAGATTTGAGTCAGTATGTTAGCAGCAGCCACTCAATGTTAGTGGTGGCTGTTTAATAACAGTCTGATGGCCTTGAGATAGAAGCTGTTTTTCAGTCTCACGGTCCCTGCTTTGATGCACCTGTACTGACCTCGCCTTCTGGATGATAGCGGGGTGAACAGGCAGTGGCTCGGGTGGTTGTTGTCCTTGGTGATCTTTATGTCCTTCCTGTGACATCGGGTGGTGTAGGTGTCCTGGAGGGCAGGTAGTTTGCCCCCGGTGATGCGTTGTGCAGACCTCACTACCCTCTGGAGAGCCTTACGGTTGTGGGCGGAGCAGTTGCCGTACCAGGCGGTGATACAGCCCGACAGGATGCTCTCGATTGTGCATCTGTAGAAGTTTGTGAGTGCTTTTGGTGACAAGCCAAATTTCTTCAGCCTCCTGAGGTTGAAGAGGCGCTGCTGCGCCTTCTTCACAACTCTTTCTGTGTGGGTGGACCAATCCAGTTTGTCCGTGATGTGTACACAGAGGAACTTAAAACTTACTACCCTCTCCACTACTGTCCCGTCGATGTGGATAGGGGGGTTCCCCCTCTGCTGTTTCCTGAAGACCACAATCATCTCCTTTGTTTTCTTGACGTTGATTGTGAGGTTATTTTCCTGACACCACACTCGGAGGGCCCTCACCTCCTCCCTGTAGGCCGTCTCGTCATTGTTGGTAATCAAGCCT
Source organism: Oncorhynchus keta (assembly GCF_023373465.1). Lineage (NCBI taxonomy): Eukaryota > Metazoa > Chordata > Actinopteri > Salmoniformes > Salmonidae > Oncorhynchus > Oncorhynchus keta. Next base: position 34,826,535 of record NC_068426.1, on the reverse strand, counting down.
ACCACTGTAGTGTCGTCCGCAAACTTGATGATTGAGTTGGAGGCGTGCATGACCACGCAGTCGTGGGTGAACAGGGAGTACAGGAGAGGGCCCAGAACGTACCCTTGTGGAGCCCCAGTGTTGAGGATCAGCGGGGTGGAGATGTTGTTACCTACTCTCACCACCTGGGGGCGGCCCGTCAGGAAGTCCAGTACCCAGTTGCACAGGGCAGGGTCGAGACCCAGGGTCTCGAGCTTGATGATGAGTTTGGAGGGTACTACGGTGTTAAATGCTGAGCTGTAGTCGATGAACAGCATTCTCACGTAGATATTCCTCTTGTCCAGATGGGTTAGGGCAGTGTGCAGTGTGGTTGCGATTGTGTCGTCTGTGGACCTATTGGGGCGGGAAGCAAATTGGAGTGGGTCTAGGGTGTCAGGTAGGGTGGGGGTGATGGTCCTTGACTAGTCTCTCAAAGCACTTCATGATGACGGAAGTGAGTGCTACGGGGCGGTAGTCGTTTAGCTCAGTTACCTTAACTTTCTTGGGAACAGGAACAATGGTGGCCCTCTTGAAGCATGAGGGGACAGCAGACTGGGATAAGGATTGATTGAATATGTCCGTAAACACATCAGCCAGCAGTACTCCAAGAATCTTGTAAATCTACGTTACACAACGGGCAGTCATGGGATAGCTGTGTGGTGAGTGTGCACTCGTGCCTGTGTGTGTGTGTACTGAATCTGTCCGATTCTGTCTATATGACTGGTGTTATTCTTGCACCAGCGATGGCACCAGCGTTGACATCAGTGAGTGATCATTGCGTAACCCTCTGTGAGTGAGAAGTGTAGCGGGCCTCTCTGACCTGCCGCCTGGAACACCGCTAACCACACCTCTACTTCTACTGCTGGAGCACTTACCGGGGTCAGGCACCACTTCTAGAGTAGACTGGCATGGTATAGTGGGTAGGGGGCCCTTTGGGATGGTGGGTATAGGGCCCCAAGCCCCCCTGTTTCTCCCAGCTGTGTGTTGTGATTGAGGTGGTAAATAAGGGTTATTGTTGGGCTGAGTGGTAGGTATAAATGGTCCGTTCTGGCTCAGACCGAGTTTTATTTACCTTACTTATATGGGAGGTAGGTAATATCCCTAGAAGTCTCTTTGTCTCTCCCAGCTGTGCAATGTGATGGAGATGGTGGATTAGGGTTATAGCAGGGGTATTGGGTAGGTAGGTATTGGTTGTGTCCCTCCCTCTAACAGCTGTGTTCTATGACTGATGGGGAAATAGACACGGGTTCCTGTGTTGCTTTGGTTGCCGTGACAATGAGTCAGTTTATTAGTGTGTTGCCAGGAAGGGCATAGAAAATGGGGAAGGGGCAAAGTGGTTATGTTTTCACTAATGAGATTGAGATAAACTGTGTATGTATGTGTGTGTGTGTATGTGTGTGTGTGTGTGTGTGTGTGTGTGTGTGTGTGTGTGTGTGTGTGTGTGTGTGTGTGTGTGTGTGTGTGTGTGTGTGTGTGTGTGTGTGTGTAAACACACTTTACCAGTTTATTTCTTTCTTTCTTTCTTCCAGTCTGTTTTTTTCTTGGCTAGCCCCATACCAAGTGTGTGTGTGTGTGTGTGTGTGTGTGACTCCGGTTTATCAGAACCCAGTTGTCACATTCTGCGCGCTCGTGTGTGTGTCTCCTCCCGCACGCGTGTGCGTGGCTGTGGGTCGTTAACTGTGTGTGACTCCGGTTTATAACGACCCAGGTGTCACATTATGGCTACAGACACCATGGATTGACCTCCCATTTACCCAATGTCTCACCCACTCCAGTTGTTAGCTTTTACTTGTATGATGCCTGCCTGCTTGCCTGCCTGCCTGCCGAATGTGATGAATGAGGCTATTCAGTTTAACACAGTGTTTTTACAGACTGCCAGCCTGAGTGACCAGAGACTCATGTTACTGTTAAACACTGAATAGAACTCTTATTAGACTATGAGTAATAATTCTAAAGCCGGAATATGACCTCCCCTGTACTTGGCTAAATGGACTAATAAGCAAGCAGCCGTTTTGATGCTGATGAATTTCTTCTCCTTCTACCCCCCGTCCATGTGTCTATTTCCCCCTCCTCCTCCCTCCACTTGTCTACTTTGGGCACGTTTCCCTATCCTCTCATCAGTCAAACATGCTGATCTGTGGAAGGAAGGGGACACCTGAGAGGGAGGGAGGGAGGGAGGGAGGGAGGGAGGGAGGGAGGGAGGGAGGGAGGGAGGGAGGGAGGGGCACACAAACTCCTTCCTTCCTGAACAGACTTAATCCACATTTTGTTATATAACAGCCTAAATTCAAAATGGATTAAATATATATTTTCACACAATAACCGATAATGACAAAGTGAAAACTTGATTTTAGAAATGTTTGCAAATGTATTGAAAAGGAAATACAGAAATACCTCATTTACGTAAGTATTCACACTTTGAGACGTCTCTATCAGCTTTGCACATCTGGATTTTGTGATTTTTCTCCCATTGTTCCTTGCAGATTTTCTCAAGCTCTGTTACTTTAGATGGGGAGCGGCGGTGAACAGCAATCTTCAAGTCTTTCCACAGATTTTCAATGGGATTCAAGTCTGGACTTTGACATTATTGTTCCGAAGCCATTCCAGTGTTGCTTCGGGCTGTTTACTTTCTGAAGGCATTGTATTTTGACTCGTGTGTGTGTGTGTGTGTGTTCTCTCCTCAGGGACTTCGCGTAGCCGCAGCCCATTGGACGACAGTCTGAATGACATCCCAGACGTGGCACCCTCCCGTAAACGACGCTTCCGCCACCTGCAACCTCCTGACACTGTTGCTAAGAGACCGACCTCGGAGCCAGCGCAGAAACCGAGGTACGGACACAACACACACACACAAATAGTGGCAAGGGTGGCTGAGAAACACATAGGGCTATGACATGACGATGAGTTTCCCAACATGGTCTCCTGGGTAGATCTGTGTGGTAGATCTGTTCTGAATCCTGAGTGCTGGTTTCTGTCTGCCAAACACACCCCCGCTGGGCTTTGGTATTTCTCGTCTCTGAAATGGGAATGTCACTTTGTTCTCCCCCCCTTTCACTCTCTCTTCCTCCCCACCCCTCTCTCCCTACTTTTCTCTCTCTCTCTCTCTCTCTCTCTCTCTCTCTCTCTCTCTCTCTCTCAGCATCTGAGACTTTTTCATAGATATGTAAAAGGCACTTGCTTTTCCACTGATATTATTGTCTCTGTCTGTGTTCATGAATGGGAAAATAACTTACAGCTTTACACGCCTAACAGCAGGCGAGCTCTCGAACAAGACTGGATCACAACATAGGGAACTACCGTAGCTTTGAAAACCAAACTGTCTGAGCCAAATTCCATATGTGATTGTGTGATTTACATGGTAGCTGTCGTAAACTGGGTCCACTCTTGCCACCTCACAACGGTGACACCATGTCTGTCAACACGGGACACCCATCTCTGTTTATGCGCGTATGTGTGCTTGCGTGTGCACTTGCGCGTATGTGCGACTGCATGTATAAACCTGCTCTTCTCACACATGACAGGCAGAAAAACATTTAATCACCAGGCCAACCGTGGACCGGCCAGAGAGGGTTGGAAGACCGGGGCTTTTAAATTCCCTTAAATAATTCCTATAAATAAAATAGTCACCCTATAATACAGACTGTAGTTTAGCGTGGTTAAACATGGTGTATAGTGCGACATGAGATGAATCCACAATGTTACGGGTTGTCTTTCGCTATTAACTCATCACTGTTGGTCAGCGGGAAGAAGGAGAGGAGATGACATGAGTGGAGTTGAGAGGAGGAGATGGGGACAAAAAGAGGATCACGAGGTTAGTTCGTAAGGATCTATTCATCATTCTGTCATCACACACTTAACTGTGTGACATCGTTCCCAGTGTCAAGGATCTGCTTGTGGCTGCCATGCGGTGACAGACGATGAAGACATAATGCCACCACCTCCTAGTCCTGAAGAGAGGAGAAGAAAAAGAGGAAACAAGAGGAGAGGAGATTGACCTATAGGCTCTCCATGTTCTAGTTGCGGCTGCTAGGACGTCCCTGAACTTACCCCATCAGCTGGCCTCACATTTTCCACCCCTGCAGTGTGCTAGTGGACAACCCTTACCACGGCTGGCCACCCTACGGCCCTATCACATCTATACTGCAGCTCACTTTTGGTGTTAAAAATGCCTCTCCTGCAGGCTGTTGGCTGACTGACTGGAGTTAAGTCACTCATGGACCCACCAGAGAGAGTTGGAAGAGAGCTTTTAAAAGCACAAGAATTACCTTAGGAGAAAAAAACGATGAATAAAAAGACCATTCAATCTACAGACAGTCGCTTGGCATAGTTAAACAAACATGGTGTATGATGCAACGATAGATGAATACACAATGCTACTGGTTGTCTGTCGGCTATTAACACATCACTGTTGGTTTCAAGAGGGGAGGAAATGAGGAGATGTGAGGAGGAGAAAGGAAATGAGTGGAGGGGAGAGAGGAAAGCAGGAGACAGGAGAGCAGGAGAAGGGGACAAGGATCTCCGACTCATCATTCTGTCACCACACACTTAACTGTGTGACATTGCTTCCTGGTGTCATGGATCTGCTTGTGGCTGCCATGCAGTGACAGATGATAAAGACATAATAATACTACCTCCTAGTCCCCGAAGAGAGGAAAGGAGTGGAGGAGAGGAAAAGAGAGGAAACTGGTCGTTCCACCTCGAGGAGGAGGGGTCGTTCCACCTCAAAAAGCAGAAGAGGATTTCGACATCCACCATCTCTGACTGTTCTGAAATCATTTCTGTTAGAAACAGATACGATTAGCATTCCGGCAACATCATTTTGTTGAAATATACACAACCGTTCAAAAGTTTGGCGTCACTTAGAAATGTCCTTGTTTTTTAAAGAAAATCACAAAATAGCATCAAATTGATCCGAAATACAGTGTAGACATTGTTAATGTTGTAAATGACTGTTGTAGCTGGAAACGGTTTATTTTTTTAAATGGAATATCTACATAGGCGTGCAGAGGCCCATTATCAGCAACCATCACTCCTGTGTTTCCAATGGCACGTTGTGTTAGCTAATCCTAATTTATCATTTTAAAAGGCTAATTGATCATTAGAAAACCCTTTTGCAATTATGTTAGCACAGCTGAAAACTGTTGTACTGATTAAAGAAGCAATAAAACTGGCCTTCTTTAGACTAGTTGAGTAACTTCCGGCGCCGACAGAGATGCTTCGCGTTCCTAAGAAACTACGCAGTATTTATTTTTTTGTTACGTGTTATTTCTTACATTGCTACCCCAGGTAATCTTAGGTTTTATTACATACAGTCGGGAGGAACTATTGGATATAAGAGCAACGTTAACTCACCAATATTACGACAAAGAATATGATTTTCCCGACGTGGATCCTCTGTTTTGCCTACCACCCTGGACAATGGATCGGATCCCAGCCGGCGAACCAAAACAACGACACCATAAAAGGGGCTGGCGAAGCGGTCTTCTGGTCAGGCTCCGGAGACGGGCACATTGCGTGCCGCTCCCAAGTATACAACTCACCAATGTCCAGTCTCTTGACAACAAGGTAGATGAAATCCGAGCAAGGGTAGCATTCCAGAGAGACATAAGAGACTGTAATGTTCATTGCTTCACGGAAACATGGCTCACTCGAGACACGCTATCGGAGTCGGTAGAGCCAGCTGACAGAAACAAGTATCTTTCTGGTAAGAAGGCGGAGGGGTATGCCTTATGATTAATGAGATGTGTGATCATAACAACATACAGGAAGTCAAGTACTTATTTTCACCTGACTTAGAATTCCTCACAATCAAATGCCGACCGCATTATCTACCAAGAGAATTCTCTTCGATTATAATCACAGCCATATATATTCCCCCCAAGCAGACATCGATGGCCCTGAATAAACTTCATTTGACTCTATGTAAACTGGGAACCACATATCCCGAGGCTGCATTGATTGTAGCTGGGGATTTTAACAAGGCTAATCTGAAAACAAGACTCCCTAAATTCTATCAGCATATCGATTGTGCAACCAGGGCAGGTAAAACCCTTGATCATTGTTATTCTAACTTCCGCGACGCATATAAGGCCCTCCCCCGCCCTCCTTTTGGAAAAGCTGACCACGACCGTGCTTAAAGACAGAAACTAAAACAGGAAGCTCCCGCGCTCAGGTCTGTTCAACGCTGGTCCGACCAATCTGATTATACGCTTCAAGATTGCTTCGATCACGTGGACTGGGATACAGTGCCTTGCGAAAGTATTCGGCCCCCTTGAACTTTGCGACCTTTTGCCACATTTCAGGCTTCAAACATAAAGATATAAAACTGTATTTTTTTTGTGAAGAATCAACAACAAGTGGGACACAATCATGAAGTGGAACGACATTTATTGGATATTTCAAACTTTTTTAACAAATCAAAAACTGAAAAATTGGGCATGCAAAATTATTCAGCCCCCTTAAGATAATACTTTGTAGTGCCACCTTTTGCTGCGATTACAGCTGTAAGTCGCTTGGGGTATGTCTCTATCAGTTTTGCACATCGAGAGACTGAAATGTTTTCCCATTCCTCCTTGCAAAACAGCTCGAGCTCAGTGAGGTTGGATGGAGAGCATTTGTCAATCAAGGATTACAAAAAGAAAATCAGCCCCGTTCCAGACCAGGATCTCTTGCTCCCAGACAGACTAAACAACTTCTTTGCTCGCTTTGAGGACAATATAGTGCAACTGACACGGCCCGCTACCAAAACCTGAGGACTCTCCTTCACTGCAGCCGACGTCAGTAAACCATTTAAACGTGTTAACCCTCGCAAGGCTGCAGGCCCAGACGGCATCCCCAGCCGCGTCATCAGAGCATGCACAGACCAGCTGGCTGGTGTGTTTACGGACCTATTCAATCAATCCTTATCCCAGTCTGCTGTTCCCACATGCTTCAAGAGGGCCACCATTGTTCCTGTTCCCAAGAAAGCTAAGGTAACTGAGCTAAACGACTACCGCCCCGTAGCACTCACTTCCGTCATCATGAAGTGCTTTGAGAGACTAGTCAAGGACCATATCACCTCCACCCTACCTGACACCCTAGACCCACTCCAATTTGCTTACCGCCACAACAGGTCCACAGACGACGCAATCGCAACCACACTGCACACTGCCCTAACCCATCTGGACAAGAGGAATACCTATGTGAGAATGCTGTTCATCAACTACAGCTCAGCATTTAACACCATAGTACCCTCCAAACTCATCATCAAGCTCGAGACCCTGGGTCTCGACCCCGCCCTGTGCAACTAGATACTGGACTTCCTGACGGGCCACCCAAAGGTGGTGAGAGTAGGTAACAGAATCTCCACCCCTCTGATCCTCAACACTGGGACCCCACAAGGGTGCGTTCTGAGCCCTCTCCTGTACTCCCTGTTCACCCATGACTGCGTGGCCATGCATGCCTCCAACTCAATCATCAAGTTTGCAGACGACACTACAGTGGTAGGCTTGATTACCAACAACGACGAGACGGCCTACAGGGAGGAGGTGAGGGCCCTCCGAGTGTGGTGTCAGGAAAATAACCTCACACTCAATGTCAACAAAACAAAGGAGATGATCGTGGACTTCAGGAAACAGCAGCACCCCCCTATCCACATCGACGGGACAGTAGTGGAGAAGGTGGAAAGTTTTAAGTTCTCGGCGTACACATCACGGACAAACTGGATTGGTCCACCCACACAGACAGCGTTGTGAAGAAGGCGCAGCAGCGCAGTGTCTTGTCACCAAAAGCACTCACAAACGTTCACAGATGCACAATCGAGAGCATCCTGTCGGGCTGTGTCACCGCCTGGTACGGCAACTGCTCCGCCCACAACCGTAAGGCTCTCCAGAGGGTAGTGACGTCTGCACAGCGCATCACCGGGGGCAAACTACCTGCCCTCCAGGACACCTACACCACCCGATGTCACAGGAAGGCCATAAAGATCATCAAGGACAACAACCACCCGAGTCACTGCCTGTTCACCCGGCTATCATCCAGAAGGCGAGGTCAGTACAGGTGCATCAAAGCAGGGACCGAGAGACTGAAAAACAGCTTCTATCTCAAGGCCATCAGACTGTTAAACAGCCACCACTAACATTGAGTGGCTGCTGCCAACATACGGACTCAACTCCAGCCACTTTAATAATGTAAAAATGGATGTAAACATTTTTTCACTAGCCACTTTACATACCCTACATTACTCATCTCATATGTATATACTGTACTCTGTACCATCTACTGCATCTTGCCATCTTGATGTAATACATGTATCACTATCCACTTTAAACAATGCCACTTTTATATGTTTACATAGCTTACATTAATCATCTCATATGTATATACTGTACTCGATACCATCTACTGCATCTTGCCTATGCCGTTCTGTACCATCACTCATTGATATATTTGTATGTACATGTTCTTTCATTCCTTTACACTGTGTGTATAAGGTAGTTGTTGTGGAATTGTTAGGTTAGATTACTCGTTGGTTATTACTGTATTGTCGGAACTAGAAGCACAAGCATTTCGCTACACTCGCATTAACATCTGCTAACCACGTGTATGTGACAAATAAAATGTGATTTGATTTGGTATCTGGAGCATCAGCATTTGTGGGTTCAATTACAGGCTCAAAATTGCCAGAAACAAAGAACTTTCTTCTGGAACTTGTTGGTCTATTCTTGTTCTGAGAAATGACGGCTATTCCAATGCGAGAAATTGCCAAGAAACTGAAGATCTCGTACAACACTGTGTACTACTCCCTTCACAGAACAGCACAAACTGGTTCTAACCAGAATAGAAAGAGTGGGAGGTCCTGGAGCCCAACTGAGCCAGAGGACAAGTACATTAGTGTCTAGTTTGAGAAATGGATTCCTCACCAATCCTCAATTAATTTTATAGTACCCGCAATAAACACCAATCTCAACGTCAAAAGCGAAGAGGTGACTCCGGGATGCTGGCCTTCTAGGCAGAGTTCCTCTGTCCAGTGTCTGTGTTCTTTTGCCCATCTTAATCTTTTCTTTTTATTGGCCAGTCTGAGATATGGCTTTTTCTTTGTGACTCTGCCAAGAAGGCCAGCATCCCAGAGTCGCCTCTTCACTGTTGACATTGTGACTGGTGTTTTGCGAGTACTATTTAATGAAGCTGCCAGTTGAGGACTTGTGAGGTGTCTGTTTCTCAAACTAGACACTCTGGTGTACTTGTCCTCTTGCTCAGTTGTGCACCGGGGCCTCCCACTCCTCTTTCTATTCTGGTTAGAGACAGTTTGTGCTGTTCTGTGAAAGGATTAGTACACAGCTTCGCACGAGCCATTGGAACACAGAAGTGATGGTTGCTGGTAAATGGGCCTCTGTACATCTCTGTAGATCTTCCATAATTAAATCTGCCATTTCCAGCTACAGTAGTCATTTACAACATTAACAATGTGTACACTTTATTTCTTATCAATTTGATGTTATTTTAATTGACAAAAAAATGTGCCTTTCTTTCAAAAAACATTTCTTAGTGAGCCCGAACTGTTGAACGGTAGTGTAATTTGATCTCTGAGCAAGTTTGCTAATTGAGTGCACTGAAATGAGCCATTTTTAATTTATAGGGTTAGGGTTATAGTACCTGATGTTTGTTTTGTACCATACTTTTTTCTAACCGTAACCAGGGTTTCCGTCCAACCTTTTGATGTGAGTATATATTTTTTTCTATAATCTCTCTCTTTTGTCCATAACAATAATCTCATCATGTAGGCTATATGTGTGCTCTAAGCAACACTGCACATGCCAAAACTAGAGTTTGCACACGCTATATATTTTTGTGAGAACCATCAGTAGAGTTTTTATTTTTTTAAATGCGATGGAAAACCATTTAACTTGGATTTTTTTATTGGTTACATGGGAGTTTAACCGCCAAAAGGTGTTTTATGTACACTGTCATCACTCACAGCCTTTAAACTGTAACAAGTACATGTGAGGGAAACGTATCTCTGGTGGGAAAATTCACTTTTTTTGATGCAGATTTGAGAATATTCACATGAAAATCTGTCGCCAATTGGATGAAAACCTAGCTATTGAGTTAGACATGAGGAATCCAAAGAAAAGGACAAGAGAAGGGAGTAGAGGAGAAAGAGAGGAGATTCAACAGAACGAAACAGTATATTTGTTGGCCCATAGTCTCTCCATGTTGTAGCTGCCCACTCGGCCGTTCCTGAACTTACCCAACCAGCTGACCTCACATTTTCCACTCCTGCAGTGTGCTTGAGGACAACCTGTGGAAAACACCACAGCTGGCCACCCTCCGGCCCTATCACATCTACACTGCAACTCACTTTATTAGTGTTAAAATGCCACTGCTCTCCTGCAGGCTCTCTGGCTTTATGGTGCTGCTAATTGTGTTTTAGACTAAAACGCACACACATGCTGGCACACACACACACACACACACACACACACACACACACATGCATACACACACACACACACACACACACACACACACACACACACACACACACACACACACACACACACACACACACACATCAAATCAGTGTATTGATCACGTGCGCTCGGTAAAGTGAAATGCTTACTTGCAAACTCTTCTCTACTATGCAGTACAATGTCAATATCAATCAAGAATCACACCAGGTAGCTTCAGGCGGTCCAGCTGGTCAAGGGAAGATTAGTACTGTGCTATACGTCAGCTGCAGGAGAACTAACTCTTGGCACAATAAGACCCGAAGCCATGTTTTAACTGCTGCGCTTTGTTCTGAAAGCTGTTGTTTATTTCTCTGTGTTCTTGTTGGTTGTTGATATACAAGCACAGTGTGGTCTAAATATCAGATCACATGTCTGTTGATTTTAATAAAGTATTGTGGGGGCATTGGATATTTAAGAGAAGATTCTGGGTTAAGCTAAGGAAACACAGACTGACAGTCCAGTAGGGGCTTTGATTCGAGAAAGTCTTATACTGGGCAAAAATGTAAACACAATATGAGCAAAAATAAAAGATCCCAGAAATGTTCCATCCGCACAAAAAGTGTATTTCTCTCAAATGTTTTGCGCAAATTGGTTTACATCCCGGTTACTGAGCTTTTCTCCTTTGCCATGACAACCCATCCACCTGACAGGTGTTGTATATCAATAGTCTAATTAAACAGCGTCAGCTTCTTCACCTGCGGGATGGTCTGAGACGAGTGTGGGTGAGCGGTTTGCTGAGGTCAACATTGTGGAAGTAGTCACCCATGGTGTCGGTGGCATTATGGTATGGGCAGGAATAAGCTACGGACAACGAAACACAATTGCATTTTATCGATGGCAATTTGAATGCACAGAGATACCGTGGCGAGATCCTGAGGTCCATTGTTGTGCCATTCATCCACCGCCCATCACCTCCTGTTTCAGCATGATAATGCACGGCCCCATGTCGCAAGGATCTGTACACAAATCCTGGAAGCTGAAAATATCCCAGCCTGAGTACTCACCAGACATGTCACCTATTGAACATGTTTGGGATGTTCTGGATCGACGTGTATGACAGTGTGTTCCAGTTCCCACCAATATCCAGCAACTTCGCGCGAGAGGAGTGGGACAACATTCCACAGGCCACAGTCAACAGCCTGATCAACTCTATGTGGCGGAGATGTGTTGCGCTGCATGAGGCAAATGGTGTCCCCCAGATACTGACTGGTTTTCTGATTCACGCCCCAACCTTTTTTTTAAGGTATCTGTGACCAACAGATGCATTTCTGTATTCCTGTTCATGTGAAATCCATAGATTAGGGCCGACTGAATTTATTTCAATTGACTGATTTCCTTATATGAACTGTAACTCAGTACAGTCTTTTGAAATTGTTGCATGTTGTGTCATTTCTCGGTGTAAAAGGTGTCATACTCAGTGGGGCTTGAGTTGTAGAGAATGTGGGTCTGTCCGTTTACTGTTCTGCTGTGCCTCGGCTGATTTTTCCCATGACAAACTAACCCTCTCTGGTCTAGATTATACTGCAGTTCCCAAACACACACACACACGTACACACGTACACACGTACAAGCCCTGTAAACCATCAGCACTGATAATCAGTACAAGACAAGGTATTGACACAGCGCTATGTGTTTGCTCGTGTGTACTCGTGTTTGTGTGTGTGTGTGGCTGCATGGTGCTGGTTTGCGTGGGTTTGTAAACAATACTTGGCACAAACTATTAAAGACTGACGCACACACACACTAACCTTCTCCATCTGAGGTTCAGAGACAGGAATCTGTGTTTACATCAGTCAGCTCTACCTTCTGTTTCATACAGAAACATTAACCTTGGGGATGGGGGTAAGGTTCCTGGTATGTCACAGGACCGTGTGTGTGTGTGTGTGTGTGTGTGTGTGTGTGTGTGTGTGTGTGTGTGTGTGTGTGTGTGTGTGTGTGTGTGTGTGTGTGTGTGTGTGTGTGTGTGTGTGTGTGTGTGTGTGTTGTCCATGGGTGTAACTATTTTCTCATATTGGTGATAATGATTGAAAACAAGTTGGATGGCTTTGCTCTCTGCATACACCACACTCACACAGGTGGCCTGTCAGTCAGAGGCTAAAGGTCAGAGGTGAGCCTTTTGTTAATGAGATTATTTACTAGGAGCAATTGGGTGAGGTCAAATGGAGCTCCTCAAAGTGAATGCACCTGAGGAAAGAGAACTCACCAGCCACCTACTTTATTCTTTCTCTCCCTCTGTTTTACCTTTTCCGTCTGCATAGTGAAGCGCTGACTGCGCTGTAGCCATGGTTATATTTCGCTCCCTCCTTCTGTACTTTCAGTAGGGAAGAAATCAAGACTGCTGATTTCATCTACACACACACACACACAATTGTGACAGTGCCAGTTCTGTCTGCACTGTTAGCCCTCATTAATATTGCGGCTGTGTTTAACGAGTGGACTGCTGGAGGGTGGAAGGACGTGAGTTAATCGTGTTAAAGGGATACCTCAGGATTTTGGCAATGAGGCCCTTTATCTACTTATCCAGAGTCCGATGAACTCGTAGATATCATTTTTATGTCTGCGTGTGCAGTTTTGAAGGAAGTTTCTAACTAGCGCCAGGGCAAATTGCTAACAAGCGTTAAGTCTATGCTTATCTATGCTTATCTGCTAGCAGATTCCCATAGACTTCCAGCAAGGTAGCAGATTCCCATAGACGTCCAGTCGTTGCGCTAACGCTAGTTATCATTGGCTCGCAAAACTACCTCCCATCTTCATACTGGACACAGAGACATAAAAATGGTACGCACAAGTTCATCTGAATCTGGGGAAGTAGATAAATCCCGATGTGTCCCTTTAATGTGTTACAAGTGTCTGCTGTCAGTTCGGCATATGACCAATAGCTCTGTTAAAGCGGTGTGTAGTATCAAACCTGTTTACTTATTAGCAGTTACTGTAGTGTGTTACAGTGAAGTGACTCAGCTCAAAGATGCGCCGGCGCACACACAGCACTGCAAAACCTGCTCCCAACTATTGACAAACTGTTTCCACAAAGGAGAGAGCTCGGAGTGTGTAAATGGTTTACAGGTGCTGTTTGAACATTCGGGGTAAGAATGGTAATGGGTTGTGTTGGTGTGGTGTGCGCCTGCCTGCATGCACTCTATAATGGAATCAATATCTCCCTGTGGGTGTTGCCTCCAGGCAACTTGCAAAACTACTGATAATTTGCTAAAGTCACTGGAACTTTTGGTAGTAGCAGGCAATCTATGGTAACCATGGTAATTTATACTTCACTTTAGAATAACGTATTAATATACTGTATAAATGTTTTATATCTGTCCATGAGTTTCTAGTAGAAAGACCATAAGGTTCAAGAGGAAATGGCCAAGTGATTGAAAAATGTATCTAATCAACAATGGATCATTTTTTTTCTCATTTTTCTCTGCAACTCTTCCAACTATAGATTATTTTCACAACTGCCACCAGTTTGACTCCGAAACATTTACAATAAAAAAAACATATTGACATAGTCAAATAAGTGTGTACATGTTTTTTAGTTTTTTTAATGTTGAAACCCTCATATTAAACACCAATGTTATTCACTAAGTTGATGGTTTATATTTAGCATCACGTTTGACAGCTTTGCCCATCTATTTTTTTATTTTAATATCGTCTTATATGATTATTTTATATATTTTATATGTGATATGGCCGGAGATAATTAGACTGCTGTGATCATCTGAAATTCTCCAAAAGGCCACAAAATGACTTAAAAGTGACCAAAATGCTTAAAGTTTACTGGCAAACTTTTGAAAACGTTACCAGTAATATACCCTCCCTCTGCAACCCTACTAGAGTTTTTGCTCTGTCATTATGGAGTATTGTGTGTAGATTGATGAGGGGAAAAAACTATTCTATCCATTTTAGAGTAAGGTTGTAATGTAACGATGTGGGGAAAAGTTAATGGGTCTGAACACTTTCCGAATGCACTGTATGTCTATGGTTGGTTGCGGCTGTTAATTTGCCTCTAAATACGCACGAAAAACATTGTTTGGAAAGCAAATGCTGTCATTACTAAATGTGTTTTGTTATAGACATTAAAAATAGTGATACACACAAAAACATTTGATTAAATATTCCATTAATCGGTCTCCTAAAAGCAATCTTTGCAAGAGGGAGGGTATCTGATTTCATTGGTCCTCAACCCGCAGCTTAGACACTTCATTCGGTATAAATGGAGTTAGCCCGGAGAAGGTAAGTTCTGAAACATTTGTTGCCAAATACTTTTAACTGGCTAAAAAGTCAGCCACTTTCATGGTACCAGTTATCCCGAGTTGAACCTAGACTTGACCAAAGTTACCTCGCTAACTCTTCAAACCTGATTCATAGTATAGGGCTCTTCTCTCCTCTGTCTGTATGGTGTGTGTGTGCTTGTGTGTGCACTTATGTGTCGAAAAGTGCAGACAGCCCTTGGTTTGAATGTCAGGGGTATGCATTCAATGTGGTTTTCCATACAGGTAGACAGCCATTAGTTAGAAAAGAAAACCTTGCGCACACCCCAACGCAATACATGTAATAATCAGTACAGTCAGCAACAGTCATTGCTTTCCTGCTTGGATTAGACTGACATTTTTGTTTGTTTCATTGGCCAGGAGGGACCCCCTGCCATCATCCAGAGCAGCAGCCAATAAGGACCAGGCTCCCCAGCATTCTAGTGATGTCATTCCTGATGCTGAGGACCTGTTTGAGGACATCTGAGTTCTAACCACTCACTCGTCAATCAAATTCTTTCCCTCCCTCACTCCTTTCATCTCTCTCTCCCTCTATCACTTTCGTCTGTCACTCTATCAGCCAGTCCTAACTCTCTTAGAACCCCTTCCCCTAATTAACCCCTTCGATGTTTGGAGATCTGAAAGATTTGGATAGGTGTAAACAGTGCGGTGATGGAGCTTCCATCCTATTCCTTCCACCTTACAGATCCAAATGTAAAAGTGTATTATTAATATCATGAATTTGGCATCCTATTTATGGTGATGATGGTAACTAATTTTAAAATGACAAAGATCCAATCAACTATGGATAGTATACCTAGTTTCACTCTGCATACATAAATCTAACGTAAGTCGGAATGTACTTTCACATACACTGTAAAAGAAAGAAATAAATATATATATTCAGCGTACAATTGTAAGGTAACCATCCAGGCCCGGCTCGAGGAGGACATGACCGAGGGAACATTTTATATTCATGGGGGGGGGGCTCTTCGACCCTCCGAACAAGTTACCTGCACACCGGTGTCAAACTTGTCCGCAGTATGTGTAGGTGCGTTGATAAACCGCAATGTGACGCTGAATTGGAAAAGCTTTGCCAGGAGGGCACCGAGCACGCCAGCTCCAAGGAAACGATGGAGACAACTCTGCGAGAGTATGTCGTTGAAAGCACAAAGCATTTTTTACATATTATTTTGGCAAACGGACAGAAAATGTGTTTTGTAAAAATGTTTTGGCAAGCTCGCAATCCTATTGCAGCTGGTTGCCTTACAATTGTACAATTTAATCAACATATATTTTTCTAATTATTTATTTTAGTGTACAGCTATTGTCAGAGGAGTTACTTTCAACGATTCAATGGTAGTCTACGCAGATGAGTATGAAAGTTGATCGATGTCTAACTTTGTGATGGCTCAGCATATACAAGCTTGTTTCCAAAGCTAAGTAGGATACATGGAGGTAGGCAACTAGATGATAGACTCATTCTCACTGAAGTGCATTACCCCTCATATACCTGTAGGAGTCGCTGTTCAGGCAGGAATTGTTGGAGTGGCTTCACATTTTATTTCAATATACACTATATATACAAAAGGATGTGGACACCCCTTCAAATTCGTGGATTTGGCTATTTCAGCCACACCCGTTGCTGACTGGTTTATAAAATGAGCACACAGCCATGTAATCTCCATAGACAAACATTGTCAGTAGAATTGCCTTACTGAAGAGCTCAATCATTGGGTGCCACCTTTCCAACAAGCCAGTTCGTCAAGTTTTGGCCCTGCTAGAGCTGCCCCGGTCAACTGTAGGTGCTGTTATTGTGAAGTGGAAACGTCTAGGAGCAACATCGGCTCAGCTGAGAAGTGGTAGGCCACACAAGCTCGCAGAACAGGACTGGCAAGTGCTGAACCGCGTAGCGCGTAAAAATCGTCTGGGTTTCCATGGCCGAGCAGCAACACACAAGCCTAAGATCACCATGCGCAATGCCAAGTGTATGCTGGAATGGTGTAAAGCTCGCTGCCATTGGACTCTGGGAGCAGTGGAAACACTCCTAGAGTCCAATTGGCCTAATCGCCCAACATCAGTGCCCGACTTCACTAATGCTCCTGTAGCTGAATGGAAGCAAGTCCCCAACAGCAATGTTCCAACATATAGCAGCAAAGGGGGACCAACTCCATATTAATGCTGATGATTTTGGAATGAGATGTTCGACGAGCAGGTGTCCACATACTTTTGGTAATGTAGTTTACCTCTTTATTTAGGTTGATGGCATGATGTTGAAACGTTGACTTTGATTCAAACATTCCATTTTACTCTCAACATTGAAACAACAAATATAGGATGAAAAAGATTTTTACCGTTTCTATGTGGAGTTTTCAACACAATTTCAACATTTACAAAGTTCTGATGATTATGTTGAAATTATATTGTACGTCGGGTTAGTATTTAAGTTTAATCTTTATCCTAATTTCAATGTTTGCAATGCTTGTTGAAATGCGGATTCATCGCATTATTATTATTATTAGTTTACTTTTAGAAAATCCAAATGTGCTTTCCACGTGGATTCCACGTCCGCAATAGGTTGACAAATGACGTTGAAACATGTGTTCCCAGTGGGTTGCTTCAGTCTCTCTATCCCTCTACACAGGGGTGGCCAACACCTGGTTCTACTAATCAGCCTTGCTAGAACCTGACTGAGCATGTCAAGGTCCTGGCTCGCGTCCTACCCCTTCCTCTACCTAACCTAAGGACCACCAGGACCTTGACATGTCGCATCGGGTTCTAAGAAGGCTGGAACAAAAGCCTGAATACCTAGCTCAACACCTCTGCGCAGCCACCCTTCCTCTACCAGTATTACTTCCCGCTCTTCTCTAGCCTCCATCTCGCTGTTAATCCTTCACCACTCCCTCCCGTGTCCTTCTCTATCACTGTCACTACTCAGCTCAGCCCACTACTACACAGAGGAAGTCAAGGAGACCGTTATATTGAGAGAAGGGAATTAGACATATATATTTTTTTGTAGTGCACCATTCATAATCATTTATAATGATGTAACAAAGGGGATCTTTTTGTACTCGATATGGACAAAACATTAACTGTGTAAAGATCAGTCTTTGTGCTGTTTTTAGTATGATGAAGAGAAGTGTTGGTTCTTTATGTATATGAAACGCGAGTAAAGTGTAATAACAACGTAGGTTAACAACATGAAGTATAACAAACGTTGTTGTGGTCTTTAGTATGTTAACTGTGGTACGGTAATGATCGGTTCTGGCTACTCTACGCACATAATGTGTATGTTAAAGCTACACATGTCTTATATCGCATCCCGGAAGACATTGAAAACATTGTGAAATTATTCCCGGAGTTTGGGATTCCGCCAGCGACCTACTGAGTCATTATAGAGCATAAATTGGGGCGTCTCTCTCCTCTCTCTCTCAATTCAATTGAAGGGCTTTATTGTCATGGGAAACATATGTTTACATTGCCAAAGCAAGTGAAGTAGATAATAAACAGAAGAGAAATAAACAATAAAAATGTATTGTAAACATTACACTCACAAAGGTTCCAAAAGAATAAAGACATTTCAAATGCCATATGTGCAAATAGTTAAAAGTACAAAAGGGAAGATAAATAAACAGAAATATGGGTTGTATTTACAATGGTGTTTGTTCTTAACTGGTTGCTCTTTTCTTGTGGCAACAGATCACACATCTTGCTTCTGTGATGGAACACTGAGATTTCACCGAATAGATATGGGAATGTATCGATATTGGGTTTGTTTTCGAATTCTTTGTGGGTCTGTGTAATCTGAGGGAAATGTCTCTCTCTCTCTATTATGGTCATACGTTTGGCAGGAGGTTAGGAAGTGCAGCTCAGTTTCCACCTCTCTCTCTCTCTCTCTCTCTCTCTCTCTCTGTGTGTTTTCTGATACGGGGCGGTATCAACATTGGGGTGTAGGACGTGTGCCCCTCCTCTTGCTGGTGACAGATAATAGTAGCGGGTGTGAGAAGGATTTGAACTTGCAACGGAGGCAGAGTGGAGGAGACTCCTAGTTGATGACCGAGCAGACTGCCCTCCAAAGAGAGAGGAAAAGAGAGCGCTATAACAGCTGGGACCAAAACATCTGTGCGCTAATCTACTCTTCTGGACCTTGTTCTGGGACTGGAACCCGGGCTATTTGGAAAATAGATCGAATACTTACTTGATGGATATCAAGACCCAAGGTATGATATTATAAATGTTCATTGAATTGTTTTTATTTTTATGTAGGCATATTGTATTTTATCATATACTAAGGTTTGTCTTATTATGCCTTTCAAAGGCGGTTTACTCCTGTCGCTTAGCCTACGAGTCGATTTGCAGTTTCACATCGATATCTGTTCATTGACATGTTTGACGCTTTGCTTGCTGTGATTTATCTCCAGAGAGATGTCAGTGTTATGGTGGCCAGGTTGATTTAGGTTCCCACACTGATAAAGGACAGCTGATCACCGATGAGCTGGTCACAAATAACCTTGTCAGCACAGCTGCTGAGGCTGAGCGCGAGGCGAGCGAGTTTATCGATTCAACTTCGGGGACGCCTCCGAGTGGCGCGCGTCACAGGCAGCTGTCCAGTTGCGCACGGTAACGTCCGTAGTAAAAGTCGTCCCCAGTTTCAGCCAGGTGTGTGTGTCTTAATCCCGTGTCCACGGAGCTGCTGGACTGATGTTGTCCCTGCTTGTCGAAGCGGTTGTCACGGTGTGTCGTTTCATTGATTGTTCCAATGCTACTCTCTAGCGCCCCATCATTGTTTCTTTATAACATATTTCATGGAATTCTTCTCATTTCGCCATAGGGCACAGATGCGGTTTTAAAGCACATTCCCTGCAATTATACCCATTTTGCCTTGAGGTGGAGATACATTTTTACAGTTTTAAAGTTAATTACATGCAATTCTACACATGACTTACGCCATGTTAATGATATTTGAGTGAGAGTGACTAAATAAAATCAATGGGGGCCCTCTGGAGGTCAGGGCCCCTGGGCACGTGCCTTGCGGGACCGTATTTGGCCCTGATTACTACAAGTTTAAGTAACTGCATAGACTAATTCACCAAGCAAAAAATTGTTAGCTGACGTGGCTAATTGAGTAACTCAGTGACTAACAGCACAAGAGAAAAACTGCTGATGCACAAACAAATGTTTAACTTACACCTTGTGTATTCTACTATTCAAACTAAACAGTGAGTTGAGCTCCCGACTGAGTTCCTTAAAAAAATAATTTATATATTTTGTTTTGGGTCGGGGCCCCCTAGTGGCCAGGGGTCGAAGCAAACGCTTATGTCACTTATGTCTGGAACCTGCCCCGACTATGGCTCCCTGGCTCTGCCGTTTGTGTTTTACTGAATCATTTCATTGTTGTATTGAGTAGGTTGAAGCAAGTTTAGCATGTAGGGTTTTCAACACTGAAAGCCTAAACAACAAGAACCATGTCTACTGTTGTGGCAGAATTGAGGTGAGCTGTTGTAACTTCTTAAGCATTATGCTCCATTCATCTGTGTTGTCAAGGCCTTTCATAGACTCCTGTTATGTCTGCATCCTAACACAAGGCCATTGTGTTCTGGAACAGTTGCTTGTATAAAATGACTATTGTGTGACAATATGATTGTATTATCACCACCCACTCTATAAGGGACATGGAGCCATTTACTGTTGGAGCTCCTTCCCGGACTGCGATCAGAGAGGGATACGAGTCGATTTGCCGTTTCACATCGATATCTGTTCATTGACATGTTTGACGCTTTGCTTGCTGTGATTTATCACCAGAGAGATGTCAGTGTTATGGTGGCCAGGTTTGATTTATGTTCTCACATAGATAACCTTATCTGTGATCAGCTGTCCTCTGTCAGCACAGCTGCTGAGGCTGAGCGCGAGGCGAGCGAGTTTATCTGTTCGACTTCGGGGACGCCTTCGAGTGGCGCGCGCGTCACAGGCAGCTGTCCAATTGCGCGCGGGAACGTCTGTAGTGAAGTCGTCCCCAGTTTTAGCCTGGTGTGTGTGTCTGGACTGATGTTGTCCCTGCTTGTCGACGCGGTTGTCACAGTGTGTCATTACATTGATTGTTACAATACTACTCACCTTAATCAAAGCAGCGTCCCATCATTTTTTATTTATTAACATATTTCATGGAATTCTACTCGTTTTGCCATAGGGCACAGATGCTGTTTTTAAAGCAAATTTCCTGCAGTTATACCAATTTTGCCATGGGGTGGAGATACACTTTTTTGCAGTTTTAAAGTTAATTACCTGCATTTCTACACATGACTTATGCCATGTTAATGATATTTGAGTGAGAGTGACTAACAAAATCAATGGGGGCCGCCTGGAGGTCAGGGCCCCTGGGCACGTGCCCTGCGTGGTCCGTATTTGGTCATGATTACTACAAGTTTAAGTAGCTGCTTAGACTAACTTACCAAGCAAAAAATTGTTAGCTGACTTGGCTAATTGAGTAACTCAGTGACCGACAATACAAGAGAAAAACTGCTGATGCACAACCAAATGTTTAACTTACACCTTGTGTATTCTACTATTTGAACTAAACAGTAAGTTGAGATCCCGACTGAGTTCCTTAAAAAAATTATATACAGTTGAAGTCAGAAGTTTACATACACTTAGGTTGAAATCATTAAAACTCGTTTTTCAACCACTTCACAAATGTATTGTTAACAAACAATCGTTTTGGAAAGTCAGTTAGGACATCTACTTTGTGCGTGACACAAGTACTTTTTCCAACAATTGTTTACAGACTGATTGTTTCACTTAGAATTCACTGTATCACGATTCCAGTGGGTCAGAAGTTTACATAACCTAAGTTGACTGTGCCTTTAAACAGCTTGGAAAATTCCAGAAAATTATGTCATGGCTTTCGAAGCTTCTGATAGGCTAATTGACATACTTTGAGTCAATTGGAGGTGTGCCTGTGGATGTATTTCAAGGCCTACCTTCAAACTCAGTGCCTCTTTGCTTGATATCATGGGAAAATCAAAATAAATCTGCCAAGACCTAAAAAAAAAATTGTAGACCTCCAAAAGTCTGGTTCGTCCTTGGGAGAAATTTCCAAACGCCTGAAGGTACCATGAACATCTGAATAGACAATAGTGCGCAAGTATAAACACCATGGGACCACGCAGCCATCATGCCGCTCAGGAAGGAGATGCGTTCTGTCTCCTAGAGATGCACATACTTTGGTGCGAAAAGTGCAAATCAATCCCAGAACAACAGCAAAGGACCTTGTGAAGATGCTGGAGGAAATGGGTACAAAAGTATCTATATCCACCGTAAAACGAGTCCTATATTGACATAACCTGAAAGGCCGCCCAGCAAGGAAGAAGCCACTGCTCTAAAACCATTATAAAAAAAGTCAGACTACGGTTTTCAACTGCACATTGGGACAAAGATTGTACTATTTGGAGAAATGTCCTCTGGTTTGATGAAACAAAAATAAAACTGTTTGGCCATAATGACCATTGTCGTGTTTAGAAGAAAAAGGGGGAAGCTTTTAAGCTGAAGAACACCATCCCAACAGTGAAGCACGGGGGTGGCAGCATCATGTTGTGGGGGTGCTTTGCTGCAGGAGGGACTGGTGCACTTCACAAAATAGTTGGCTTCATGTGGGAGGAAAATGATGTGGATATGTTGAAGCGACAACGCAAGACATCAGTCAGGAAGTTGAAGCTTGGTTGCAAATGGGTCCAAAAGAACAATGACCCCAAGCATGCTTCCAATGTCGTGGCAAAATGGCTTAAGGACAACAAAGTCAAGGTATTGGAGTGGCCATCACAAAGCCCTGACCTCAATCCTATCGCAAATTTGAGGTCAGTTGGTAGAGCATGGCGCTTGTAACGCCAGGGTAGTGGGTTCGATTCCCGGGACCACCCATACGTAGAATGTATGCACACATTACTGTAAGTCGCTTTGGATAAAAGCGTCTGCTAAATGGCATATATTATTATTTTATTATTATATAAAAAGCGTGTGCGAGCAAGGAGGTCAACAAACCTTGACTCAGTTACACCAGCTCTGTCAGAAGGAATGGGGCAAAATTCACCCAGCTTATTTTGGGAAGCTTGTTCAAGGCTACCTGAAATGTTCGATCAATTTAAACAATTTAAAAGCAATGCTACCAAATACTAATTGAGTGTATGTAAACTTCTGACCCACTGGGAATTTGATGAAAGAAATAACAGATGAAATAAATCATTCTCTCTACTATTATTCTGACATTTCACTTTCTTAAAATAAAGTGGTGATCCTCACTGACATAAGACGGGGAAGTCTTACTTGGATTAAATGTCAGGAATTGTGGAAAAACTGAGTTTAAATGTATTTGGCCAAGGTGTATGTAAACTTCCGACTTCAACTGTTTATATTTTGTTTTGGGTCGGAGCCCCCTAGCGGCCTGGGGCCGAAGCAAATTATGTTGTTTATGTCTGGAACCTGCCCTAACTATGGCTCCCTAGCTCTGCGTTTATGTTGAAGCAAGGTTGAAGGTTGAAGCAAGTTTAGTATCTAGGGATTTCAACACTGAAAGCCTAAACAACAAGAACCATGTCTACTGTTGTGGCAGAATTGAGGTGAGCTGTTGTAACTTCTTAAGCATTATGCTCCGTTCATCTGTGTTGTCAAGGCCTTTCATAGACTCCTGTTATGTCTGCATCCTAACACAAGGCCATTGTGTTCTGGAACAGTTGCTTGTATAAAATGACTATTGTGTGACAATATGATTGTATTATCACCACCCACTCTATAAGGGACATGGAGCCATTTACTGTTGGAGCTCCTTCCCGGACTGCGATCACAGAGGGAACTACCTTGCAGCTGCTTGATTGAAATATTCACTGTTCTACAATTCAATTAGTCTCTGAATCTTTGGATCGAGTTTTCCACAACACTACATAGGCCTACAATATGTTACTTCCTCAGACTTGGCCAATACTTGCAAAAACTGACTGCATAGTTTTCCCAACAGGGTCATGCAATAGGCTCCTGGAGTCATACTAGGGGTTTATTCGTGTGTGTGTGTGTGTGTGTTTGTGCGCGTGCGTGCTCACAAATTGAGCTTTCTCTATTCTCAGGGAATGATGTGCCTCCACTTCCCTGAGGCTGAAATTGTCCCTGTGATCACAGAGTCACTGGTTCAGGGCTCACTCTGGCTTCTCCCCCTTAATCGCTACCGTTTATGGTTCATGCTAAAGTAATATATACTGTATATACCGGTATAGAATTCATGACCATTTGGATGTGACGAACTCAGTGTGTGTTTTTTGTTCCACAGGTTTTGTAGAGATGTTGCATCTCAGGCACCTGCTCTGTCTTGTGTTTCTCTGTCGTGCGTTCGCTGAACAAGGTGAGTCTTGCTGTGTGTGTGTGTGTGTGTGTGTGTTTCACTCTGGATCAGAGTCTAATAAACTGGGAACAGGTCATTGGTTTCACACAGAAAAGGGAGCGAGGCATTCACTCAGCTTCATCCATTTTCCCTCAGTCCTCTGGAAAAGGGTTTCTCAAACTCGGTCCTGGGGCCTCCAATAGGTGCACCTTTTGTCCCCCAGCACTACACAGCTTATTCAAATAAATCAACTCATCGTCAAGTTTTAATTATTTGAATCAGCTGCGTGGTGCTTGGGCTAAAAACTAAACGTGCACCCCTGGGAGGCCCCGGGACCGAGTTTGAGAAAGCCGTGCTCTTGACATGCGCACACACACACAAACACACTTCCACTTACCTACATCTGGGGTCAAGTTAATCACACTGTAAGCTATCCGGATCACATACAGTACAGCCCTGTCTATCTGTTTGTTCTGTCATTTGGTGTCCTGAATTAAACCCATCCACCCTCTGTGCCTTCAGTCCTGATTTCACTTTACACGTTCACTCCATAGTTGAATATATTAACCCCTCACCTTGACCCTCACTCAACCTTACCCCTAGCCCTGACCCCAAAGCTCATGTACTTGCTTTTTGATAATATAGCCATTTTTGGCCTTACTAGCATGGCTAGATAGTAACACCCTCTGTCTCTCTCTAGATCCATCATGGAGGATGAAGGTAGAGAAGGCTGCCCCGGCTAGTGGCTCTCTGGCTGGCAGGGTGGTGCTACCATGCCACTTCTCCATCACCCCCACCACCCACAACCCTAGCACACAGGGCCCAGAGGACCAGCTGAGGATCAAGTGGACAAAGCTGGAGGAAGATGGGGAGCGTGTGGTGCTGGTGGCCCAGGGAGGAGTGATCAAGGTGGAGCAGGAGTACAAGGGCAGGGTGTCGGTGCCCAACCACCCACAGGCATTAGGCGACGCCTCGCTGATCGTTGCCAGCCTGAGGGCTAGCGATGCTGGGCTGTACCGCTGCGAGGTCATGCATGAGATGGAGGACACCCAGGATACTGTTCATCTCAATGTCAGCGGTGAGTGGACACACACATGGTAGTAGACACACACACTGCGCACACATTTCGTCTATTGGGAAGGGTCCATCGGTCCATGTGCCATCAGTGTGTGTGTGTGTGTGTGTGTGTGTGTGTGTGTGTGTGACATCATTGTCATCAGCTACGGGAGTTGTTGGGTAATGTGGATATAAATCATGTAAAAGTCTCTAATGTCTCGACCTGCTTTGTGTCTTTCCCTCTCAGACATGCTGTTCCATAAGGGAGCCTTTAGGTCGCGATTCCCCAACTGAGACCCCGAATGTCCTGTGCAAATTCAATGTTGGACATGAAAGTACTGCACAAACCACTAAGAAATCAGCTCCGAGTTATTGAAATCTGTTTCCAACCATTCCCGCGCGCAATAGGACCACGCGTGTTCTCGTACACAAATGTCAGCAAGGTTTGAAATGCCTACGTGTGCTTTTAGTCCAATATGATCTGTTTGGGCTTCTACAAATGATTAGCAACTATGTTCCGCCCTATCAAAACTTTTACAGTACATTGTCTTATGTAGCTCATGGTGGGGGGTATACTATCCCCCCACCAGTATACTACTGTGTGGCATTCAAGCTGGGTATCTTTCATAAGGAGAAACCCCCATGAATAGCCCAGATTGTCACATAGTGTGCATTAGAGATGAACAACGGTCTGTTGGTACAACGGTCTGTCGGTACCACGGTCTGTTGGTACAGTCTCTGTGTGTAGATACAACCAGAGACAGCTCTCTCCGACTAACAACTCTTTTGACTGCTTGTCAGTCTATTCAGCGAACTCTACAACTGGAGCCAGTTTCCTGGAGGGAGAAACAACGAACTCTCTTATGAACTCGGAAAACAGGGTTCTGATTGCACCTGGCGAACATCCTCGGGCAGTTCCAGGATGTCAGAGGGGCTAAAGTATCGCAGAGCAGTCTTCTTCCCTGTCCTATCTGCAGTCTGATGCTCGTGTTACTTGGTCGTCTCTGATTCCTTATTTGAATGCACTTATTGTGCAGTAAGTGGATCTGGGCGACAGTTTTTTTCCTAAATTGCTTGTGAAAGTGGGCTCGCTGGTTGCGTCCTTTCGGTAACCGTCTCGATACTCAACACAGGCACTCACCACACAAACACACACACACACTGACCTCCTGTCTCTGTCTCTCTCCAGGTGTGGTGTTCCACTACAGGTCTGCTTCTAGCCGCTATACCTTTTCCTTTCCCGGGGCCGTTGGCGCGTGCCGCGCGGCCGGGGCAACCATCGCTACGGCCAAACAGCTGACTGCCGCCTTCGAGGACGGACTGGACCAGTGTGACGCCGGCTGGGTGGCCGACCAGACAGTCAGGTGTGTTTTGCGTGTTACTTAATGAGCATCACAGCTCTCAACTGCTGTGGCTGGTGATGAAACCCAATATGTTTAGTACCCGTCTCGAGGATACCTCCGGCCCTGTCAGAGTATGTCTGGTAAACTACATTTCCCATGCTCCCGCCCTCTCTCTCTTCCCTGTAGATACCCAATCACGAAGCCCCGTCCTGGTTGCATGGGCGATATGATGCACAGGCCTGGGATCAGGACGTATGGGCTCAGAGACCCTAAAGAGACCTACGACGTCTACTGTTACGCAGACAAACTACACGGTGAGAAAGGGTGTGTGCATGAGTGAGTTTTAGTGTTTGGTGTTTCCTGATGGCGAGTTAAAGCGTGTGTCTCATTGGGTAAAGTGTGCACACTTCTCCCCCTGCAGGTGAGGTGTTCTATGCTCCTATCCGTTACAAGCTGACCCTTCGCCAGGCTAAGCGTGCGTGCGAGACCCAGGGGGCGGTGCTCGCCTCCCCTGGCAACCTGTTCGCCGCGTGGCGCGGAGGCCTGGATCGCTGTGACTACGGCTGGCTGTCAGACGGGAGCGCCCGCTACCCCATCTCGGTCCCCAGGCCCCAGTGTGGAGGAGGGCTGCTGGGGGTCCGGACTCTGTACCGATTCCCCAACCAGACTGGCTTCCCCAAACCTATTGACAGACATGGAGCGTTCTGCTTCAAGGGTAAGACTTGTGTGAAGCTACTACCACCATGGTTGCTAAAGCTACTGTCGCTGCTACTATGGCGGCGATGACAATGGTGATCACAATGATGATATTGAGGATGGGGAGGAAGAAGAGCGAGAGGAGGAGCCAGATATTGAGATATGGTAGAGAGAAGTAGTGAGAAGGGGGGAGAGAGTAGACATGTTCTTAAGGAGGGAGGGGGAGGGAGGGGGTCAGACTTGGCAGGCCGGAGTAGCATCAGGGATATTTATGTGGTTTCTCGCAGGCTCAATGAGTTATGGCCCGTCCTGTGTGAGGATGAACTCTCACCTTGTTTTCACTCCCTGCTGAGGGTTGTTTAAACAACCGAGCCTGCGGGGACAGAGCACATCTATGAGACAGAGAAAGGGTTGTGTGGGGGGGGAAGGGGGAGATGGAGAGAGGGAGAGGGGAGGGAGTTAGAGAGAGAGGATTAGAGATAGAGAGAAGAGGATGGAGAGGCTGGTTAAGGTGAAACTGTTAGTTTACAAGTAAAAGGCTGAATGCTTGCTTGAGCAACACACAAACTTTACATTTTATATGTTCATTTTCAGTTGACATGATTTGTATTGTGGTTCAAGTTACAGGCATTTGTTAGGATCTGGCCCACCAAGCGTTTAAAGCTTTTAAAAGGACATTTATTGCGATACCATGTTGGACACATCTGTTTGCACAGTAAGCATGTACTTTACATCTGGAAAGACCCACTCCCTTCCGCTCCTTGCTTTACTGTATCACCCCATACTCCCTGCCTTATTCTTAACTGCAATCTCTAACCCATACATCATCTTCCTCTCCCTGCATTACTGCATTCCCCTAACTCCTGCACCTCTCCTTTACTGCAGTCTATGAGTGTCCTACATCCCCAACCTCTACCTGCCTTATTGCAGTCTGCAAGTGTGCAACCTCCCATTCCTCTCTCTGCCTTACTGCAGTCTCCAACCTCCCATTCCTCTCTCTGCCTTACTGCAGTCTCCAACCTCCCATTCCTCTCTCTGCCTTACTGCAGTCTCCAACCTCCCATTCCTCTCTCTGCCTTACTGCAGTCTCCAACCTCCCATTCCCCTCTCTGCCTTACTGCAGTCTCCAACCTCCCATTCCTCTCTCTGCCTTACTGCAGTCTCCAACCTCCCATTCCCCTCTCTCTGCCTTACTGCAGTCTCCAACCTCTCATTCCCCTCTCTCTGCCTTACTGCAGTCTCCAACCTCCCATTCCCCTCTCTCTGCCTTACTGCAGTCTCCAACCTCCCATTCCTCTCTCTGCCTTACTGCAGTCTCCAACCTCCCATTCCCCTCTCTCTGCCTTACTGCAGTCTCCAACCTCTCATTCCCCTCTCTCTGCCTTACTGCAGTCTCCAACCTCCCATTCCCCTCTCTCTGCCTTACTGCAGTCTCCAACCTCCCATTCCTCTCTCTGCCTTACTGCAGTCTCCAACCTCCCATTCCCCTCTCTCTGCCTTACTGCAGTCTCCAACCTCTCATTCCCCTCTCTCTGCCTTACTGCAGTCTCCAACCTCCCATTCCCCTCTCTCTGCCTTACTGCAGTCTCCAACCTCCCATTCTCCTCTCTCTGCCTTACTGCAGTCTCCAACCTCCCATTCCCCTCTCTCTGCCTTACTGCAGTCTCCAACCTCCCATTCCTCTCTCTGCCTTACTGCAGTCTCCAACCTCCCATTCCCCTCTCTCTGCCTTACTGCAGTCTCCAACCTCCCATTCCCCTCTCTCTGCCTTACTGCAGTCTCCAACCTCCCATTCCCCTCTCTCTGCCTTACTGCAGTCTCCAACCTCCCATTCCCCTCTCTCTGCCTTACTGCAGTCTCCAACCTCCCATTCCCCTCTCTCTGCCTTACTGCAGTCTCCAACCTCCCATTCCCCTCTCTCTGCCTTACTGCAGTCTCCAACCTCCCATTCCCTAACTGCAGTCTGCAACCTCTCATTACTCTCTACTTTACTGCAGTCTGCAACCTCTCATTACTCTCTACTTTACTGCAGTCTGCAACCTCTCCTTCCTCCCTCCACCTTACTGCAGTTTGCAACCTCTCATTACTCTCTACTTTACTGCAGTCTGCAACCTCTCATTACTCTCCACCTTACTGCAGTCTGCAACCTCTCCTTCCTCCCTCCATCTTACTGCATTCTGCAACCTCTCATTACTCTCTACCTAACTGCAGTCTGCAACCTCTCATTACTCTCCACCTTACTGCAGTCTGCAACCTCTCATTACTCTCCACCTTACTGCAGTCTGCAACCTCTCATTACTCTCCACCTTACTGCAGTCTGCAACCTCTCCTTCCTCCCTCCATCTTACTGCATTCTGCAACCTCTCATTACTCTCCACCTTACTGCAGTTTGCAACCTCTCATTACTCTCTACTTTACTGCAGTCTGCAACCTCTCCTTCCTCCCTCCACCTTACTGCAGTCTGCAACCTCTCATTACTCTCCACCTTACTGCAGTCTGCAACCTCTCATTACTCTCCACCTTACTGCAGTTTGCAACCTCTCATTACTCTCTACTTTACTGCAGTCTGCAACCTCTCCTTCCTCCCTCCATCTTACTGCATTCTGCAACCTCTCCTTCCTCCCTCCACCTTACTGCATTCTGCAACCTCTCATTACTCTCTACCTTACTGCAGTCTGCAACCTCTCATTACTCTCTACCTTACTGCAGTCTGCAACCTCTCATTACTCTCTACCTTACTGCAGTCTGCAACCTCTCATTACTCTCTACCTTACTGCAGTCTGCAACCACTCCTTCCTCCTGCAACCTTACTGCAGTCTGCAACCTCTCATTACTCTCTACCTTACTGCAGTCTGCAACCTCTCCTTCCTCCCTCTACCTTACTGCAGTCTGCAACCTCTCCTTCCTCCCTCTACCTTACTGCAGTCTGCAACCTCTCCTTCCTCCCTCTACCTTACAGCAGTCTGCAACCTCTCCTTCCTCCCGCTACCTTACTGCAGTCTGCAACCTCTCATTACTCTCTACCTTACTGCAGTCTGCAACCACTCCTTCCTCCTGCAACCTTACTGCAGTCTGCAACCTCTCATTACTCTCTACCTTACTGCAGTCTGCAACCTCTCCTTCCTCCCTCTACCTTACTGCAGTCTGCAACCTCTCCTTCCTCCCTCTACCTTACTGCAGTCTGCAACCTCTCCTTCCTCCCTCTACCTTACAGCAGTCTGCAACCTCTCCTTCCTCCCGCTACCTTACTGCAGTCTGCAACCTCTCATTACTCTCTACCTTACTGCAGTCTGCAACCTCTCCTTCCTCCCTCTACCTTACTGCAGTCTGCAACCTCTCCTTCCTCCCTCTACCTTACTGCAGTCTGCAACCTCTCCTTCCTCCCTCTACCTTACTGCAGTCTGCAACCTCTCCTTCCTCCCTCTACCTTACTGCAGTCTGCAACCTCTCCTTCCTCCCTCTACCTTACTGCAGTCTGCAACCTCTCCTTCCTCCCTCTACCTTACTGCAGTCTGCAACCTCTCCTTCCTCCATCTACCTCACTGCAGTCTGCAACCTCTCCTTCCTCCCTCTACCTTACTGCAGTCTGCAACCTCTCCTTCCTCCCTCTACCTTACTGCAGTCTGCAACCTCTCCTTCCTCCCTCTACCTCACTGCAGTCTGCAACCTCTCCTTCCTCCCTCTACCTCACTGCAGTCTGCAACCTCTCCGTCCTCTTTATCCTCTCTCAACCTTCCGGTTTCCAACGTAACCCAATGTCTTCCACATGGTTGGCCCATTCTTTCAGGGTCAGGGCTTAGGACTGGATCCCGGCTCGAAACATGGCTCTGATTTGGTGGGTCATTAGACAACGATATCTCCAGGGGGGTCACAGCAGAGACCCAGTAACAGTTAGGAAACCAAAGCAGTTCATAGTGTGGGGTTGCAAGGGGAAGGAGAATGAGTTCTACAGAGAACCAGCGCCCTGTTTAACTCCACCGTGCTGAAGAATAGCCTCCCGCTCGCTCCTCTCTCTTCTGTTCCTCCCGTTTATGAGCCTGTGTGTGTGTGTGTGTTTTTTTTATTATTTTTTACTAGGGGAAAACCCAACTCATGCTATCTACACGGCGAGAAGCACAGAGAGAAACAGGACAGGTCCCTAATGCATTACAGCGGGCCCCTTCCCAGAGAGAGAGGGGAACATGAGAGAAAGAGGGAGGGCGAGTCTTACTTGCCGAAGAGTATCATTCTCATCATGATCATCATTATCAGATTATCAGTATCAATTTACACACTTGCAACCCTCTTTTTGCAGACACTAAATATTCTGTTGCAATCTAGTGGTTTCTAAAAGACCATTTGATGAAATCCATAACATAATGCACGTGAAACGATAACGTCTCCGACCGTGTGTGGCTGATTCATACAGCTCAGAAACTATGGCTGGGTCTTGCGTTTAGCCTATAGGGCATGCGGGCTAATGCATAGTGGGAGTGACATGGCTAACGGGACTCGGGACAGACTGCAGGCCAGCCAGATGGCCTGGCCCAGCCAAACACATGACATCAGACCAGGGCTGGAGATGGAGCTAGCTGGGCTGGGCTGGATGCTGGACTGTCCACGTCCCCTCATAGTTTGAGTGAGCGGGCGAACGAGTGTCTTTGCTCAGAGTCCTGCCAGCTATACACACCTCCAACAAACAGAGAGTGAGAGAGAGAGAGAGAGAGAGAGAGAGAGAGAGAGAGAGAGAGAGAGAGAGAGAGAGAGAGAGAGAGAGAGAGAGAGAGAGAGGGATGGAGTGAGAGGTGGAGAGTGGGGGTGAAAGAGAGAGCGAGAGAACGAGAAGCAGAGAGAGAGGGGGAAAGAGAAGTGGCCAAAGAAAAGGAGGAAAAGAGAGAGAGGGAGTGTGGGAGAGAGGAGGGGGTGGGGGGGGCATCCAACATTTTGAGAGGGTGGGCTAAAATGGAATATATACATTAAAACATCATTATGACATGACAGTATGTCGGTAAGGTTAACGTGCATGCGTCAGCTGTCCATGAGACAAGCAGCGAGCACGTTACACAGGTGCATTGTGGGCGACACAGAGAGTGATGTTAAGACTTTGCATGTATGTAGGCCTTCCCTTTTCCACTGATGGTAAAGAGTTACTAGAGGAAAAAAGAGACATGTTGCTATTTTCTACCGGAGGAAAAAAGAGACATGTTGCTATTTTCTACAGGAGGAAAAAGAGACATGTTGCTATTTTCTACAGGAGGAAAAAGAGACGTGTTGCTATTTTCTACCAGAGGAAAAAGAGACGTGTTGCTATTTTCTACCAGAGGAAAAAGAGACGTGTTGCTATTTTCTACCAGAGGAAAAAGAGACGTGTTGCTATTTTCTACCGGAAGAAAAAAGAGACATGTTGCTATTTTCTACAGGAGGAAAAAGAGACATGTTGCTATTTTCTACAGGAGGAAAAAGAGACATGTTGCTATTTTCTACCAGAGGAAAAAGTGACGTGTTGCTATTTTCTACAGGAGGAAAAAGAGACATGTTGCTATTTTCTACAGGAGGAAAAAGAGACATGTTGCTATTTTCTACCAGAGGAAAAAGAGACATGTTGCTATTTTCTACCGGAGGAAAAAGAGACGTGTTGCTATTTTCTACCGGAGGAAAAAGAGACGTGTTGCTATTTTCTACAGGAGGAAAAAGAGACATGTTGCTATTTTCTACCGGAGGAAAAAGAGACGTGTTGCTATTTTCTACCGGAGGAAAAAGAGACGTGTTGCTATTTTGTACTGGAGGAAAAAGAGACGTGTTGCTATTTTCTACAGGAGGAAAAAGAGACGTGTTGCTATTTTCTACCGGAGGAAAAAGAGACGTGTTGCTATTTTCTACCGGAGGAAAAAAGAGACGTGTTGCTATTTTCTACCGGAGGAAAAAGAGACGTGTTGCTATTTTCTACCGGAGGAAAAAGAGACGTGTTGCTATTTTCTACCAGAGGAAAAAAGAGACATGTTGCTATTTTGTACCAGAGGA
This sequence comes from Oncorhynchus keta, assembly GCF_023373465.1. Lineage (NCBI taxonomy): Eukaryota > Metazoa > Chordata > Actinopteri > Salmoniformes > Salmonidae > Oncorhynchus > Oncorhynchus keta. The sequence continues at coordinate 34,793,324 of NC_068426.1, read as the reverse complement.
AAAAAGAGACATGTTGCTATTTTCTACCAGAGGAAAAAAGAGACGTGTTGCTATTTTCTACCAGAGGAAAAAAGAGACGTGTTGCTATTTTCTACCAGAGGAAAAAAGAGACGTGTTGCTATTTTCTACCAGAGGAAAAAAGAGACATGTTGCCTAAAGATGTGCGCCAGTGTTGGAACATAGCAGGTTGTGCGTAGCCAAAAGAAACGTTTCAGCACATCTAGGTGTGTGTTTGCGGGTGTGTGTGTATTGCATACACGCTTATGCCAGGGGAAAAGGGAGGTCGGAGGTTTACAGTTGGCCTGAAACAACCATTTTTAACACAGTTCACACGCCATGCAGTCTAAAAATACAGACCTCCTGGCAGAGAGAGAAAGCGAGACATTCTGACAGACTGACCCCCGCTGGCACTGACACTTAATGATTCTTAACGCCTGACGTCGCTCTTTAAAAAATGTAACTCTCTGGGTTTGATGTCCTTTTACAGCCTGCTGTAATCCGAAGCCTGACGCCGTTCGGATTCTGACAACACCATGTTTAGTGTTTCCCCGATAGCATTCTGTTTCCCCCTTTGTCTTCGATTTACTATGGCACTGCATGTTCATTTGTCTTTCTATTTGCCTCGGAGTACACGCCTGTACCTCGACTGTGATCTCAGGTGATGTCATCTGAGAGACCCCCTCATAGGGGCAACGTGAAACGTGTCGTGCTTAAACCCCTCCTCTCTGTCTCTGCAGGTAAGGAACCAGAGATCCCCCCTCCTGGGCCTGTGACGACCACGGATGCTCGCAGGACAGACACGGCCACAGACGAACCTCGCACTACCTACCGCGCAGGCGGACCAAACCTTACAGGCTCAACTCCCGCAGACAGAGCTGACCGCACAGCTGCAGACAAACCACACCAAACAACTGGCCAAGACAGAAGTGAGCATACAGGTGGACCACACGAGACCGCTTATACAGGCACAGTCCGACATTACACTGCCACTGACGGAACACACACCGCCAAAGACGAGCATCGCACCACTGACCGCGAGACGACAGGCAAAGACAGAACTACCCAGGGAGGAGACAGAACGACAGACCAAAAGACAGACTTCTCTGTTGGTACCACTCAGTTCCCTGAGTACGATGGGGAGGACTTTGTCCCAGACCTAACCAAGGTAGAGTCATTGCCCCCCATGGGTGATCCCCTGTTCCCCCTGCAGCTGCCCCCTCTCCCCACCATCCGCTCCCAGCCCACCCGCCCCCAACTAGACATCAACCAGGGGGGAGACAAGGAAGAGGGGGACGTTCAGACAGGCTCAGGCAGGGGGGAGAGCAGTGGGAGTGGGGAGGGGAGCAGTAGTGATGGGGAGAGTGAGGGGGATGACCGGGGAGTGATGACTCCCACACAGGGCTTCACGGCAGACACAGGACTGGGGTCGGACCCCTCACGCCCAGGACAACCAGGGTACCCAGGACATCCAAAGGGGTATCCAGGGTTGGTCACCCCAGAGCACGGCCCCTCAGGTGGGGACAGAGTGACAGGACAGCAGCCTGCTGTGGTCTACAAGGAGGAGGAGGGCAAGAGCTCTAGAACAACAACCCACAGCCAACCAGGAGCCACGGAATCATACGGCATGGACAAATCGGTGGCTATCCATGAGGAGGCCTCGCCCACCAAACCACCAATCCACCTCATCATCGTCGACGTGCACGACCGGAACCAATCAGGTGAGAGTTTACAGTCGACTCCGATGACACGGTAATGTTCCATTTAAAAATACACAAACAAACAAACAAACTCTTATCCCAACACTGCTAACTCTGTGTATGTGGACATAACACCTCTGTTTCCAGGTATGTTCTCATGATTGTATCGCCAAACTATGAGCGGTCTCAGCCACCTTGTGAAGTGACTGTAATAAGTCCTGTTTTATAAACTGGGTGGTTTGAGCCCTGAATGCTGATTGGCTGACAGCCATGGTATATCAGACCATATACCATGGGAATGACAAAACACTTATTTTTACTGCTCTAATTACGTTGGTAACCAGTTTATAATAGCAATAAGGTACCTCGGGTGTTTGGGATATATGGCCAATATACCACGGCTAAGGGCTGTATCCAGGCACTCCGCATTGCGCCGTGGATAAAAACAGCCCTTAGTCGTGGTACATTAGCCATATACCACACCTCCTCTGGCCTTATTGCTTATGTATACTCTAGCATTATGAGTCTCTGTGGGCGACTGCGTGTGCTGAAGGACTCTGTACTCTCTGGGCTTCAGAGTGAGCTGCTTGTAGTGACGCTCTGTCGGATCTCGACAGATGTCCAGTGTAGGCAGACAGAATGGTCAGTCAAAGATAGTAGCATGGAAAGAGAGTATACAGTACACATGGCTAAAGAGCATGGACAGGAAGGAGACAGTGACCACCTTTTAACCAGGCTACTGCTGGACAACTGTGTCCTAAAAACTGACCTGATGCATCTCCATAACATATTCATATCTCCGTTATTAAAAGAGATTTCCAGCCTTGGCTGCTGTAGGAGTTCAGTATCTGTGGGAACATTTTTAGATTTAGGGATGACCTAACTTAGCTGTGTTTCTCTCTGTGTGCGTGCATGCGTGGGTGGGTGGGTGGGCGTTATGGCGGGCCTTAGGGGGCCGACCATACCTCCTTGCCCATCCAAATAAAATATTGATATATTTATAACTTATTTGACCAACACAAAGATGCATCAATCTCATTAAAGCATTGGAGCGAGCGAGTGAAACGGTGCCCCTCTGTCCCAGCATGTGTAGACCATATATCTGATCATGTCTGTACCAAAAGAGTACTATCATACTATTTCTGGCCAGACAGCATCAGACACATGGGCCACATATAGAAGGGCGCTGTTTCGCTTGCTTGGATGGCTTTCTCCAGTGCTATGCTTAGTTTCAACAGAGAGGAAGAGGTGAAGCAAGAGGGCTCACTTTCACCAAATTCCGTCCAGTAAAAGCCCAATGCGTTTCTATGGGAATAACATGCTTGTCGCCTGCCTTCCCGCCTTCGGGACCAAAGACTCCCATTGTTTAGGGCGGAGACATGAGCATCTCGTCATTATATACAGGATCTCTGGTTTCAGCCAAAGGAAATTGGTGGGTGCAGTGCACTGTTAGGATGTTGGATATCCCTAAAGTAAATGTATGTTTCGCCAAAATGTTATCATTTCTCCTGTGTAAATAAACCCATTCAAAATACTTTACCAAATTTTTTTTTTTTTAAGATAGAAAGGAATGCAGACAGGCGCAGTAGATAGATTGTGATTTAAAGAACCAGAATTTTCAGCAGGATATTTTCTACTGCTTTTATTTTCCCCCGGCTTTAGGCTGGGTATGTATGTGTGTGTGTGTGTGTGTGTGTGTGTGTGTGTGTGTGTGTGTGTGTGTGTGTGTGTGTGTGTGTGTGTGTGTGTGTGTGTGTGTGTGTGTGTGTGTGTGTGTGTGTGTATTTGACTTAATTGACGATGGAAGTTATACGCCTACTGCTGCATCTCTTGAGTTCTGCTCTCATTTCCTTCGCCGCCAATGGATCCCAGTGTGTCAATGGTCCATGTGATAGAGGCTAGTGGCTCTGGGCAAAGTCCAATTTTTACTTTAGATTTTTAGGATTTAACCAGGTGACAATGATTTTTGAGAAACGAAAACGTTATTATTGAAATTCAACCGTTCCAATAAAAAGCACATGTCGAAATAATCAGAACTGGCACGCAGATGGGTAGAAATGGTAGGATAAATTGTGAGCTTCCCCAAACTTGAATCCCACGAGCTGCCTGTGGTCTTTACTACGACAGCCATTTAAAAAAAAAAAGCATATGAGGTCCCGTGGGAAAGAAACGTGGAAATCAAAGGCCCGTCCAACTGATTATTTCTGCCTCCGGGTCTGCTGTGTGTGCCTGCTTTGCGTGCTTCCAGTGATGTCTTAAGGAAATCTCTGTCCTGACTGAGGATCACCTCTGGGTCCTTTCCAGCTGTTTGTTGTCTTGGTTTTAACGGAGAAGTTGTGTCGTTATCGTCTCTGTCCATTTGCAACCCGGTTACATGTAAGCACACCCGCAGGTTCTGCACAACCAGATGTGGAAATACGTTTCGTCTTGTAGCTTGGCAGTTACTTTTCTCGCGAGGGCGGGAGAGAGAAAGAGGGGCACACGTGACCCTGAGGTCAAATGGTAGAGCCTCTCTCAGATCAGTCAGCGTTGTAATCACTCTCAACTAATTGCTCCCTCGGTCTGCTCCCTTCATCGACCCTCTAACATTCCCATCTCTCCCTTCATTCCTTCCCAACGTACACCGCACCCCATGCCTCTCCCCCTTTTCTCTTTTAATGTGTGTGAGTCTACCGGCTGCGCTACCCGATCCAAGCCGTAACGTTTATGAATGGCTATTGTTTATTATTAAAGGGACATATTGTATATTGGATCCTGTATTGGGTCATATTTCAACCAGTAACTCAATAAGAGTTGAGTTCCTCAGTGGGTTATACTTCCACAATTTCTACACAAGTAAAGGGAATTGAGACATTGAAATATGGAGTATTACAGATGGATCTTAATTTCATCACCCTTTTGTTGCTAAGAATTGGCCTGCACAGCAGGGAATGCAAACTTGTAGTGTATTTGAGTTTTAAAAGGTTCTGAAGTTTGTAATTTTGACATTTCAGACTTGATTTGCCCGAACGAAAAATGTATCAACCCCTACTAAAATGCCCATTAATTATAAGTCACATAATAATTCACATTTCCTGTTGCAGCAGGATTATTCTCCTGTTGTAGCAAACTAGCTCAAATTAAGATCCTACATCTGTGTAGTTAAATCTTCCTGTTTCGCATATAGTAGATAGTATCTGATCAGTATCTGATTCAGGGTCACGGAGGGACGGACACCTCTTTAGGTTGGGTTTGAGTTTTATTAACATGGTTAAGTATGACGAATACACACGCACACGCACGCACACACACACACGCGCACACACACGCACGCACACACACACACACACACACACACACACACACACACACACACACACACACACACACACACACACACACACACACACACACACACACACACACACACACACACACACACACACACACACACACACTCTCATTCAACGGCAGATTAAAAGTCTAGCATCTCACATGGTTTTATTTGTCCCCAGAGACATAACTAACCTCAGGTTTAGTGCTACCCTGTATGTGCTTCCCCTTGCACCCGTTCCCGCGATATAGGTTCCATGTGTACCATAAAGACCTAATGAAGACACAAACCTGCATTGTTCAAATAATGCTTCTGGCTCTCATTGAACCAGTCATAAGCCAACACACAGCTTACACTATTAAGTCTTTGTGGATAGTATAACACAGCATATTGGCATATTGCAATGCTGAAATAATGATCATTTATCAACCATGTGCATTAGGGTTTTACTGTGGTGTGTTTCTGGTAGACCTGAATCTGTAGGATTTGCAGGTCGTTGTGTTCACACACACACACAGCCTTGTACAGCTAACCTTGTGGGGACACACAATTCAGTCCCGTTCAAAATCCCTAACCTTAAACCTAACCTTAACTCTAACCCTAAACTGAACCCTAGCTCCTAACCCTAAAACTAACCCTAACTCCTAACCTTAAACGTAATTCTAACCCTAATACAAATTCTAATCTCAACCACAAACACCCTAGAAATAATGTCCCCAGTGTTTTTCTTCCGTTTACTGACTTCTGGTCCCCGCAAGAATAGTTAAACACGTCCACACACACACAGACACACAGACAGACAGACACACACCCTCACTCTTTATCTCACCTCCCTACTCTCCCTGGGTTGTTCCTGTGTTTCCAGTGGACCACATCCTGCAGGTCCTGGGACACCCTTTAGGGGGTAATGGAGATTTCCAGTCCCCTCTCATCCCAGCCTTCCCAGTTACCCAGAGTGAGGCCATTCGCGGCAGTGAGGACTCTGACGGCATGCCTCCCATCCCTTTTCCCCCAATGCTCAGCTTCATCAACGGGAAACACCAGGTCAGATGTACTGTCTGGATGTGTGAGAGGTGTTTAGCCTCTCTTTCATGGACAATGGAAGTAGAAAAAGCATAATTGAGATGGGTTGCATGAAGTGATATGGCAATAACAGCAATACATATTCACTCATTCATTCATTTACTCATTCATCCATTCATCCATTCATTCATTCATTTACTCATTCATCCATTCATCCATTCATTCAGCAGGAGGCTAGAGGAGACCAGTTTGAGATGGCCACACCAGTCTATGGTGAACTGGGAGGAGAGATGGAGCAAGGAGAGGAGAAAAGTCCCACTCCCTTTGACTATGACTCCATCCATACCGGAGAGACCAGCGAGTCCACTGCTACAGACACAGACGGAGATACAAACAGACACACAGCGAAAGACACGGACAGAGGCACAGGCAGAGACAGGACAGGAAAGACGGAGAGCTCCAATGGAACAACCCCTGATTCCCAACACACATCCCCAGTCTCTTCCCCAGTCTCAGCCTCATCCACTGGTTACCCCCATACTTCCCCAGATGGCGTCTCGCCTGACGAGGACATGGAAGGGTCAGGCGGCCGTACCCAGGAGGGCTCAGCAGAAGACCCCCGACCGACCCCCGCCTCAGACAGCCAATCAGGCGTGGTCACAGACGAGACGGAGATTGGAGGGGCGGAGAGTATCACACACGCCCCGTCTCATACACACTCTGCTCACACTAAGGACTCAAACACTATTGATACTTACACCAAGGACACACACACTCCATCACACGCACACTCTACTCGCACTAAGGACACAAACACTATTGATACTGACACCAAGGACACACACACTCCATCACACGCACACTCTACTCGCACTAAGGACACAAACACTATTGATACTTACACCAAGGACACACACACTACATCACAGACAGAGGCAGGAGACTTCGAGGGGTCTTCATCGGCAGAAGAGGAAGGCTCGGCACAGGAGGTGTACCCACCTGAAGACACCAGATACACTAGCCCCGGCGGTCCTGGAGCCATCGAAGCTCCCCCGGTGGGGCCTGGGGTGGAGGGACAGGTGACTGTTACACCCAAACCAGAAGTCAGACCAGGAACCATGCCAACCCAGGCAGGAGAGACTGTAGGAGTCCACCCTGGACATCACACAGACTCTTCTACACAGCACAGAGACCACTCCCGCCAACCTGCCACACAGGAGAAAGATCTCTCCACTCATACTAAAGCTCAGACCAGACACCCCTCTACAGATGGGAAGGACCAAACCAATCAGCATATCACACACGATAGCAATCACTCCACAGACACTCAGGATCGATCCATGTACCCCCCTACACACTCCACCCAGCGTCCATCACACGTTAGGGATCCCACCAAGAACCAGACCACATACCATAAAGATCACTCCACCCACACTAAGGACCAAACCAAACAGCCCTCTCACCCTAGATTCCCCCCCACCCACCATAAGAACCAAACCAGTCACTCTACCACAGATCAGAAGACCCCACAGCACCTGAACCAAACACACACACCCCCTGCACACCCCTCCACTCCACCTCCCTCCCGCCCCATCGCCGACTGGGCCCTGACCCCCCAGACCCCCCGGCCTGAGGGGGAGGAGTTTGTGGATTATGACCGGGTGATTGGTCCTCCTCTGCTGGAGGCCGGCCCCCATGCTCCTAAAGAACCTCAGTCCACATACCAACCTGAAACAGGATCTGACTACTACATCGTGGACCAGACTGTGGATGTCAGAGGTAGGTGTAAATCTCAGATCTATTCAGTGGTTTAACAATGGGTTGGTGACGTCATCATGGCCGCTGTCATCTCTGCTCTCATGGTTGTTGTTGAATGTTGATGATGATAATGATGTTGTTGATGACGACGATGAGGATGATATATATGCGTGTGTCTCAGGACTGCAGCAGTGCACAGTGAATGTGTGTTTGAACCAAGCGTCCTGCTACCAGAGAGGCAGAGCCAGCATCTGTGTGTGTCCAACTGGATACACTGGACAGCGCTGCGAGACAGGTACACACACACACACACACACACACACACACACACACACATACACACATACACACACACACACACACACGCACGCACATGCACACACACACACACACACACACACACACACACACACACACACACACACACACACACACACACACACACACACACACACACACACACACACACACACACAAGCAGACATCATATTGTCTCTGTTATTTGTGTAGATGTTGATGAATGCCAGTCCAACCCATGTCGTAATGGAGCCACCTGTATGGACGGAGTCAACTCCTTCACCTGTTTGTGTCTACCCAGCTACACAGGAGGGCTCTGTGAACAAGGTAACACACACACACACACACACACACACCCTGTGCAGCTGCTTTAAAACCCTAATCAAGACTTTTACAAAAAATAGACAGCCTTTCAAGCCTGACTGTTTCACCCAAACCAGGAACAAGACCAGGACCCAGACCTGGAACAAGCCCAGGAACCAGACCAGGAACCATGCCAACCCAGGCAGGAGAGACTGTAGGAGACCACCCTGGACATCACACAGACTCTTCTACACAGCACAGAGACCACTCCCGCCAACCTGCCACACAGGAGAAAGATCTCTCCACTCATACTAAAGCTCAGACCAGACACCCCTCTACAGATGGGAAGGACCAAACCAATCAGCATAACACACACGATAGCAATCACTCCACAGACACTCAGGATCGATCCATGTACCCCCCTACACACTCCACCCAGCGTCCAACACACGTTAGGGATCCCACCAAGAACCAGACCACATACCATAAAGATCACTCCACCCACACTAAGGACCAAACCAAACAGCCCTCTCACCCTAGATTCCCCCCCACCCACCATAAGAACCAAACCAGTCACTCTACCACAGATCAGAAGACCCCACAGCACCTGAACCAAACACACACACCCCTGCACACCCCTCCACTCCACCTCCCTCCCGCCCCATCCCCGACTGGGCCCTGACCCCCAAACCCCCGGCCTGAGGGGGAGGAGTTTGTGGATTATGACCGGGTGATTGGTCCTCCTCTGCTGGAGGAAGGCCCCCATGCTCCTAAAGAACCTCAGTCCACATACCAACCTGAAACAGGATCTGACTACTACATCGTGGACCAGACTGTGGATGTCAGAGGTAGGTGTAAATCTCAGATCTATTCAGTGGTTTAACAATGGGTTGGTGACATCATCATGGCCGCTGTCATCTCTGCTCTCATGGTTGTTGTTGAATGTTGATGATGATAATGATGTTGTTGATGACGACGATGAGGATGATATATATGTATATATGTGTGTGTCTCAGGACTGCAGCAGTGCACAGTGAATGTGTGTTTGAACCAAGCGTCCTGC